>NC_056746.1:229973328-230020110 GCF_019279795.1 Protopterus annectens
GTTGAGCACAGCCTAGGTATTCATTTATGGGGACAGGGATGTTCACATAGCGGGGCACTGCTGGTACCATCCATCAGACCATACACGCATGACACACCTCACACACACAGCCCATTCAGTATGTTGTTCGCAACACTGACACAGCTATACTGCTAGGCCAGGGCCATTCCCAGCCGCATACACAGATGCATAACACGCCTCTGTGGCATGGGCTACAATGATGGTGGGGTTCAACACATACCGTGTTCGACTGTGGCTGGCGCTGATGTTCTGTGCACATGTCACCACAGTAACCCTGTTCTACTGTAGCCAGCGGTGATGTGCTGTGCACATGTCACTGCTGCACATTGTGTTGGTGTCTGTCTGTCAACAGGCCAGTGGTGGAACACAGGGTATTTGTAATCAAATATGCATGCAGTCCTGTACAGCTGTACTGCTAACATCTCAGGTGCTAATGTGTCATGGACATGCACACCTTACCCGAAAGGTGATAGTGCATTGCCACTCATACCCATCATCTCTTGTGGGCTGCTATTATCCAACACCCTATTTGTATTGTATGTTCAGGCTATGCACCTGTGCAGGACATGTGGGCATATAATGCGTTACTGCGTACCTTTGCACCCATTGCACAACATGTCACACAGGTACACTGGCAGTCCTACACTTCACAGCTTGATGAAGGTACGACAGGTGTTGTACACACGTAACACATATCCTGTGGGACATGGTCGTATGTACAGGCATGTCCGACAGTCACGTACCAGTGCTACCCCTATATGACGGATATGTCGTACATGTGGCAATACAGCAACTGTCACATGTACTTGTGCAATGCCCCCCTACCAACGTAGAGCGGTACTGCCTGTGGGGGATGTGCTACTGCATCCATGCTGTGCACATAGCTGTCAGTTGTACATCATTACGTGCAACGTACCTCATTTGGTGTTCTAACGGGTGCATGTTCATCACGGCTCCACATTGGTAGGATCTGTCACACAGTCATTGTTGTACATGGTTTACATGCCAGCCATGGCTTACTATATGTGAATCAATGTAATTCATTGGGATATCATAATTATACATTAGAGCAGCGTATTCCAGCCATCATATAGCCTTCCTAGATGACACTGTTAGCCAGCCAGTAGTAGGTGTTCCACCATCTGCACATTAGTCACACAGTACGAGGGCTACTGTTACCCATTCTGGGGACAGGGTGCTGACAGCTGTGGATGGGTGTGATGCTGTCGACAACCATGACTGCCCCTGACGGTCACGTCTGGATGGGTAACATTCACAACACACACCTACCTTCACGTAGTACCACATCATCTACAACAATGGACATTCCTGCCAGAATAATGTATGCAGTATGTCTGTATGACCACTGTAGGCACCACTGGTGGCCCCCAGCATGGCAGCCGAGAGCACCAGTGTATATCCCGCAGACCCATGGGTTACACCATTCACAATGCACCAGTCACGGATGACCCTGTTGTGGATCACATTGCAGTTCCACACATCATGTTACACAAGGCATCATGCACTGAGATGTTGCGGACGGGTGAACACCTCTGCAACTCAACATACGCACACATGACACATCACCTAGTACAATATATCTCTCATACAACATGTTATTGTGACTGCCCTGTGATGGCAATACACAGACTATGTGTACTGGGACATGCAATGGCTCACCAGTGTTATAGCCCTCTGGGTGTGTCTAGCCATGGTGTACAGTAGGCAGTGGTCTGGACACAGGGACACTGTACATTGACCTACTGTGTCACTGCAACTGTTGCCTATGCTCCTACTGTTATTGTACAGGCATGTGGTATCTGACCGCTATGACAGTCCTGGTCGACCACAATTCTGTGGCACTCATGACCTGCAGCCATCGGTCTGGGGTGTAGAGCACACATGTACATCTTCACATGCTATACTGCCTCTGTGGCAGTTTCACATAACTGTCTCCGGCAGGGCTGTAACAGGCAGGCATGGCATGGGGTCATGTGGGACAATGCTTGCATCTTCCACTGTGCTGCACACAAGCAAGGCACACACACTATTGCACGACTCACATATCTCTGCAGTGACTGGGACCTGCCTCCATGCTCTGCGCAGCACACCTGTGAGTACGGATTGTACACGGACCGTACCTCCCAGGCACATACCTGGACTGGAACACCCACAGGTGAGGGGTTCACACATCACACAGTGTTTTGCACACATCCTCGATAGTTGCCTAACACAATGCATCATAGGCGCTCCATGTGCAGATACCCGTGTTTGTGACCGCTATACACATTGTAACACGCAACAGAGTCAACATTGCACACCACAGGTTACATACCGTCTGTGTTGTTATACTGTACATTGGGCCTCAGACAGCTAATACTGCCATGTGCTGACAGCAACCCACACTTCCCTGGAATAGACACCCATGTACCTACACATGCTTGAGTCATGCACTCCGCTCAGCTGGATGACACATTACACAACACATACCATACTTACACTACCCTTAGCATGCACAATACCTCCATGTGACTGGTGTGACGTACCTGGGGTTATCCCCTCTTTGGTGGATTCAACGCATATGCTACATGGCCCTGCTAGCCACACCCTGGAAACACACCCATCGCAGCATACACGGAACATGTGTACTACAACCAGTACTACAGACGTCTGCTGACAGCAGTTGTTAACGGCATGACACCCCAGCAGATGGACACTGCACATACATATGCTGACACATACCACAGTGCGCTTCAGTAGCATGTACACAATTGCAGGAACCATGCTATTCCACACAGAGACATGGCGGTACTGACCTGTTCACAGACGCCACTGTGGTGGTCATGTTCCATGCACATATGATGTACAACCACATGTGCAGGCTGTTGCACAGTGGTGTACATTCACATGTGTGGGTGCATCACTTGTCAGCCATGGTGGGTCCTCGAGGTCCATCATCACATACTCCAAGGCTAGCTACCTAAACATGACTGCTGCACATTGCTGTGTGGGGCCTCAGGCATTGTGGTGGTGTGTCAGTATTGTTTGGCTACATCCACATCTGATGTCACATACAATAGTCACCCAGGCATTGCAGACCGAGCTAATGTTGGCAACGTGCCAGGCGATGGCGTACTTACTGACAATACACCCTCTCACTCACTACAGGGTCGCAATCCGTACATGGACATCGTAGTGTCTTTGTGGACACATACACAGTACTGACATGCACACGATATGTCATGGGACGCTGGCCCGATGTCACCTTCCGATGTCCCTGGCTGTAATGTCCCACCAACCTGTTCGGTATATGTCTCCGCACCAGGCCACTATATTCACTGCTAGCCTGTTGTCGGACATTGTGTACCCTGACCGCCGCACAGCGGCATTTCTTGCACTACCCACGGGTGGTACTGCATTGCACGTGTGGGACTGTAGTCATACACCCATGACTGGACCATTCTGAATGGCAATGGGGCACATCCTCACGAACGTGATTCCCACACACATTGATGGCCTCCAGGCCTTTCCTAGCACCCCTGTTGGGCTTGTGTATGCCACAGCACGGCACATACACATGCAGGCCACCTGTCATACCATTGCATGGGCGGTTGGGGTGGTACGGAGGCCAACACATCAGACGTTGTCCTCACATTGCCTTTCAGCACCATTCCACGTTCTGGTATTGGCAACTTACACATCCACCTGCACATCATACCCTGTGACTCAGGATGTTATGCTATGTGGCTCATGGACAGGACACACAGTGGTGCGAGCATACCATAGTACCTACTAAATGTCAGGTACATATTGCATTACACAGTCCTCAGTCATGGGGCCCCTCATGTTCACTATATGCTTACATACAGAACATGCTGTCACAGAGTACTGTCCATGCCTAGATATCCCACGCCTACATACCAAGCACCATTATTGCTCCACCAGCTCATACCGATACCAACCATATGGGTGTCAGTGTGGCGGATACATCATATGAGTATCATGGCATCAGGATGCATGACACATGGTGCATGCATATCACTTTTGCATATCAACATTCACCCACTGACTATCACATGGATACTGGTCCCGCATACATATCACATTGTACATGGTTACTGTACACACATATGCCACACACAGTCCTGTGGTTACCGTATTCCACTGTGGCATGGATACCCTTCTGCAAGGCCACACCTATCTGTACTGTGTGTGATGCTGGTACATAGGTAGCCATTGTACCTGTGAAATACACACATCTACACACAGTCAAGGCTACAATACCACATTTATGGAGTACCTTCAACAACAGCTACAGCTTTACATGGCACAACATTGTCATGCCATGATGTTTACCGGGCTCAGGCAGTTTACATATGTGGCTGACATACAGACAACACATCTGTACACATCTGCATACCACATACTCAGGGGTGTCTTCTGCTCTGACACGGCCCATGTCCTCCACATTACTGATGCATATACTCCTCATACATGACATCTGCGGTGGGCAGTGTGAACGGAATGCTCCTGGATATGTGCACACACGCCACACTGCATGGGCTGGGCTTCTGTGTTACTTCCACAAACACAACACACACCATGCTGTGGAACATAGGTCCTGTGCACATCCCGCAGGGACACACAGTAGCACTGTTCATGTGATACCTCCCTTGCTGTTTGAGTGACACGTAGTCCTGGTATCACCACAGCAGCGGTACTGTGTAGACGTGCAGTTGACACCCGCCTCTGCTGTTCACAGAACACTACCATGGGGAGGTGACACTACTGTGTACACTGCACGTGTGTTTACACATGGACCTGCCAGACTATATTGTTGCCCACTGTGCACCTGTGCAGCTGCTACAGGTCCTTTGGGCATGGTTACTTGGTGTCCCTTCCATTTCGGCTAGCTATCATGCTACTACTCTGTCCCATACCTACAGGCCATATGTATCCTGTTATTGTACATACCAATAGGCGATACCTGTGTTATGCATGATATGCCTGTGATACTGTGTATGATATCTGTCATATCTACCTAGACAGCTTTACATTACACATATTTCACATAGTATCCCCTAATGCAGGGCATACTTGCACGCCGGCCGCACCTTACGTATGACATCAATGGTATATGCCCATACACATGCGTGCTGTGACAGTATACATACATGTCCTATTCCCTGCTATGGCACTTCCTTGTTGGACATCCACTGCCAGCAACGACGTGTGGTATGGCATTGTTCTCTCTAATGCCCCCCTGTGGCATCCCTTGTGGTGTCTCCGCTGTGTACATGATGTCCCACTGCTGTACACACGGTGTCCACAAGCGTTGGTATGCTCAGCAGGATATTACTACATAACTACCTTTCACCACTTTCTGCATTACGGACAAGTGTAATTAATTACAACCACCATTCACATACAGTACAGCTTAGTCATACACATAATGCGTTACACAACCGCATATATCGTGTGTTCTACATACCTTGTTGGTGTTTCGTTCCGTGTATCGTTTTTCCGTTTTCTTTCACTTTCGGTTGTACACTGCTGGTTTGGTATGAGCATACGGTTTGAATATCCTGAGAGTCATCCTTAAATACGTCGATACCTGCAACATGTGAATTCATCCCACCAATTGCTGTTCCTCAGTGAGTAATTACGTGCATATCACCTGTGCATCTACTCCATTCAGAAATTACGCATCGATACTGGGGTATAATTGGATTCCTCACCTGGGCGTTGGCTATTTGCCCTACCTTCGTGGAGATGGTCTGTATTGTGTTATGTTATGTGTAACTGCAACCGCTATGCGTGGCGACAGGTATAGTTGAAGTAATGTTACCCATGGATTGTGTGTGTAGGGTGTAGTATTTGGTTCGACATGTGGGTGTCCCTGTCCTGACGACGAATGATAATGGAGTATTGCATTCAAAACTGTAACATGGCTGTTATATTCCTTTATACAACGCATGCAAGTATGCATCCGCCTTTAATTGTGTCTCCCACGCGAGATGTTGTGGTTATGCAGATGTCATTGACTGACTGTATGTTTGTGCTGCTATTACAGTTTGTATTCCTTTAATATCTACGGTGGGGGATATCGGTGGTTGTACGTGACGGATACGGGTTGTGGGCCTTGCATCTCTACATAGACAGTATAGTCGTCTGTGTGCTCCATCCCTACCTGGAGAGTTAACAGTTAATAGTCTTTTGTTATGGGAGTGTAGCTTGGGCTGTTGTTAATTGGTTCCAATATCGTCTGCAGGTGGCCTTGCTGCATGTATACCCCCGTAACTTCTGTGGTATATCAGCGCTATGTACGTGAGTAATTACGTGCATATCACCTGTGCATCTACTCCATTCGGTAATTACGTGTCGATACTGGGGTATAATTGGATTCTCCGCCTGGGCGTTGGATATTCGCCCTACCTTCATGGGGATGGTCTGTATTGTCTTATGTTATGTGTGACTGCATCTGCTATGCATGGGAACAAGTATGGTCTGCATTCATGTCACCCATGGATTGTGTGTGACAGGTGTAGTATTTGTTTCAACAAGTGGGTGTACCTGTCCTGCCGACGTATAATAACGGAGTATTGCATTCAAAACTGTAACATGGCTATTGTTTGCATTTCTACAACGCATGCAATTATGCAGCCGCCTTTAATTGTGTCCCCCACGCGATATGTTGTGGTTATGCAGATGTCATTGACCGACTGTATGTTTGTGCTACTGTTACGGTTTGTATTCCTTTATTATGTACAGTGGGGGATGTCGGTGGTTGTACGTCACGGATACGGTTTGTGGGCCTTGCATCTCTACATAACCAGTATAGTTGTCTGTGTGCTCGTCCCTACTTGGAGAGTTGACAGTTAATTGTCTTTTGTTATGGGATTGTAGGTTGGGCTGTTGTCATGTGGTGTCGGTATCGCCTGCGGGTGAGCTTGATGCATGTATACCTTTGTAACATCTGTGGTATATCAGCGGTTGTGTGTACGTGACAACTATCCCTTGTCATTCTGTCCCAGATATTTGCAGTCATTGTGGTCCTGTTGTTGGGATAGCCTGTTTGCCAGTGATTGCCACATATTCAGATGGGAATTGATTGTTTGACACTTGTAGAACACACAGCGGTGTTTACGGGCCGGCACGTGGCCACGGTCAGTACTGGGGTAGCACATACGTATTTCCGTGATACATACCTATTGCTGTGTGACTTTGCCGACGTATCTTATTGCACTTAACATATCAGTGTCGTACATTCAGGCATGACTATTACATACGTCCTTTCCATTTCATATGGGGTATATTCCTGTGCTACCCTCTGGGGCATATTCACTTTGTATCATTCTATGTCGCGACACACCTAGCCAGGGTGGGGCTGTCACTACTACTTTGGGACTAGTAGTGTACATATGCCTGAGGCTAGTTTACCGTATGCCTACACCTAATATTCCGCTCTGCCTCTAACGTGGCACCAACATACACATGTTGCTGACACACACACATTACACTCACACAGCGACGCACACGGCACCCTCAGCGCACACGTACACATACTACGGCACTCACGGGGAAGGTTGCACACAGTACCTACGTGGACCACAACACCAGCGGCGGTGTCTACCTCTCCCTTCATATCATCATACTATTACACGCGCATGTGCTGTTACAGTACTGTGGTCTGGCGATCTTTCCGCCACGTGGTTATGCATATTGGTATGTTACCCATTCCATGGTTGGCGGTATCCTCTTATGTTGAACCTCCCGGATGTTCAGGTTGTCGTTTCACTATGTATACTATGTACAGATATCGCGGGTTACATCTCAGTCACCTTATATCCCCCTAATTCCCTGTCTTAACTGTAGTATATATATGTATATGTGTACATATATTTCTATTTATATATAATATATATCTATCTACATATATATATATATATATATATATATATATATATATACATATATATACACATATATATATATATATATATTTATATGTATACATCTTGCGGCGAACATGGCAGGCATACAGCAACGCCGTATGCTGTAGGACCCACATATTGTTCAGGTGTTGGCGTTACATGCTCCACTGGCTGTTAGGTGTACAGTGTTTGGGGGCTGCCTATGTTAGAGTCACACATGAGGCCACCCATACAGTACAGTTTACAGGTGGTCATGTTTGTGTGCCGTCCATTTCACTGTGTGTGCAGGTAGGGAGGTGTCAGTCCATGGGGCCTACGCTGTCAGAGTATGTGCTATACGTTCCCTCTTTGCCAAGGCGTAGGCATATTGGGTACACCTCCGTCTGCCTACTGGGGCTGGCACAGTGTGTTCCTGGTCTGGAACCCTCTGTGCCTGGACTGGCCTTGGAAGTTGTGGTGGGCTTTGCGGCCCTTCACCATTATGTCCCTGCAGCAGCTGCTTCCGCAGGATCATATTATGTAGCATGGCACATACTATGACTATGTGGGCACATGTGCCTGGAGAGTACTGCAAGGCTCCACCAGATGTATCCAAGCACCGGAACCGTGATTTCAGCATCCCGAACACACGCTCTATGATTATTCTGGTTTGTGCGTGTGCCTCATTATGGCGTTCTTGCATGTGTGTGTGTGCATTTCTGATGGGAGTCATCATGCACGGCTCCAGTGCATAGCCAGCATCCCCCACGAGATGGCCTTGTGGGATGTCCCCCCTGGCAAATACCTGATACAGCTGTGAGGCATGCCAGATATGGGAGTCGTGGTAGCTTCCAGGGCTGCTAGCACACACATCCATAATAATGCCCTGAGCATTGCACACGACCTGGCAGTTGATGGAGGGGAATCCCTTGCGGTTTATGTAGCGTCTACCCTGCTCGCCAGGTGGTGACTTGATTTGTATGTGCGTACAGTCTATCGCACCCAGTACCTCCGGGTATTGTGCCACATGGTGGAAGTGGCGCATATTGCTAGCCAAATCCTCCTGAGATCTGGGGAAGTATATATGCTCATTGGCATGTGGTAACATGGCATCCAGGAACTGGTGTAGTATCCTGGATGCTGATGCCTGTGAGATGCCCATTATATCTCCAGTTGGCCTTTGAAAGGTACCTGTGGCCAGTATTCGCCAGCTTACACATACCTTTGTGTCCACTGGGATGGGTTCCCCTCTGTTGTTTCTTGTTCTCAGGTGTGGCCGGCACAGCTCCACTATTTGCTGTAACGTGTCCCTGTCCACCCTGTAATGCTCTACTATCTCCAGGTCTTGTAGCCCCTGGTAGGTTACCCTTGGTCTGAACACTCTCCTTCTCCTCCGAGGCCTACGGTGGTTGTTGGCATCCTCCTCCACAACACCGTCTGTCTCTAACACATGCTGATGGATCACAGCCACGGCAGCACCCAACATGTACATTTTAAAAGTTCCCCGTGTGTTTACACCTATGGTGCGACGTTTGGGAATACACGGCTGTGTGTTGTGTGCATTCACACTTTATACTATTGTGCTGTGCACACCGATGATGTCATAGGGTGTGTTTGTACAGCCGTATCTGGGGGTTATCTTCCGTGTTTTACCGATGGCACTACAACGCTGTTGCCTTTGGTGTTGCATTACTCTTGCCTGCCATGGATTACCTTTCGACCTTCCCTTTCTATTTCTGCACGTTGCACCTACTATTTTCTGGCATGCATCCTGCAGAGCACTGTCATTTGTACTTTCTGGGACATGGCATATCATGCGTTTTGTGTGCTGCCACCATTGTGCTGCCTGTCTGCTTGTGTCAGGTCTTCTATCTTTGCAATCTGCTACCTCCCCTACTTTCTTTGCATTCATATGCCTCCCCTATCCCGTTTTGCAGGTTTCTGCATGCAGAGTTGTCAGCTGCCGCTGATTGGCCTTCGTGGGTTGATTAGTGTTGATTGCTCATTAGTACTCCAATTACACTTCTTCTGCATTTCCTCATATTCTTAACATCACCTTCCTGTTTCTGATGTTGTTTGCGGGGCGAGCGTCACATGACTAGGTTAAGGGAACGTAGTCATCCTCGTACACATGCACTTCTGCGCGCATTGTGTGCTCTCAGCTGAACTATTACCCCACACCCCGGTCCTGCAGCTGTGATTTGCGATGTACAGCCCAGGTTTGCTGTGCAACAATGTGCTTCCTGCTACGGTGGCACACCCCTCTGCAGATGACATGTAGTCCCTCTGAGCCACTCCTCGGTGTATTACCGCTGCGCCGTTTGGTACAGCCTTACGCCGGCGGGGGATTTGCGATTCAGTATTATCTGCCTCATTTGCATGGCATTGACTACTAATTCATAGTTACCACGCCGAACACTGCCGCGAGTCCTTGGCAACCCTTGCACCGTGGTTGTGGCGTTCCATGCATACCATGGTGTATTATGCTGTGAACCTGCTGTGTATTATGCTGCTGTTTTATAACATTGTTATATTATTTCATTGTGTTGCACCTTCCGCAAACATGTCCTAGGGTTCTGATGTGAGTTGCTGTGGACATGCCATTTAAGTTGTTATTTACGTGTTGTGCATGTTTTCTTTTGACATTGTCTGTGTATTTCGCCATTGGCATATGTTAACTGTGTGATACCTGGGTCTGACACTCTTCCATTACTCCGATGTTATGTTTGTGGAAATGTAAACCGTTTTTTTTTGGTTTACATTGCTGTGGGCTTATGCTACGCCTGCATCACTTCATGAATCGCTATATGCCTTCATTTGCATGGTGACACACCGCACATAGGGTGTTTAGCATACCTACGCCGGGGGCTGCGCAGATCTGGCATACGCCAGTAGTGCACGTGGTATTGAGTCGTACCTGAATCACTCGGTGGCCATATTTGGCATTATAACGCCTACGCTATGCGTGCGCCTGGTGCAAGGTTCACGAATTCCGGGGTATATTTTTGCATCTGATGAAATGACAAACCAGTGAAATATTATTCAGACCACTGTTGTACTGAGAGTACTGAACCAAACTTCACCATAGCACCCCAATGAAAACCAAATGTAATGTAAAATGTCAGACCTTGCAGCAAAAGCACACAGACTAAAGCCCCAGGGGACCGTCACTGAAAGACTGCACCAGTGATGGTGAACCCTTTGTGCCAGGTGCTTTTGAAATGCCAGACCCAAAATAATTCAGTACACTTCACGTGAGCAATGAATGCAAAAGCATTGTCTTTGGTAACTCAGGTTTTGGTGATCACTGACTTATCACCCAGAACATTGTAGCATGTGTCATCTTTGACAAGTGTGTCATAGGTTCTCCATCACTAGGCTATACATTTGTCTATCTTTAAAATTTCATTGCAAATCATTTAATTTGACATACTATGTTGCTGTTTGATATATATTGTCTCCACTCAACAAGCAATATCAATAATCATGCAATAGTGATCATTTAACTGCCTTTAGCTTTTATACATTACTTGACATAAATTATACCCACATTCTCTTATATAGTTTTAATGTCTAATTGAGAAGAAAATGGAAGCTATCCTCCTACCCCAATGTTAACTGTGATACCAAGGACTTTGGTATTTGAGCCGACTGAGGGCTACCTGGGAGCCGGATAACCCATTTGTAAGGTCTGCAACAGTGAAAACACTTGAACATGTACCTTTATGGTAAGTGTACAAAACTGTACTTTACTGCTTCAGTATTGAAGGTGCAACTACACGCAGCCTACCACAGTACTCAAACTATAAGCTCAAGAATCAGGGCAAACCCAAAAAAACAGTGGCAGACAGATACTCAAAATCAGGAGTAGATTTTAAATATTTGTCTTATATATTTAATTACTAATGTATTTCCCCAAAAATAAGACTGGGTCTTATACTTTTTCCCCTGCCAAAATATGCATTAGGGCTTATTATGGATGCCTTATTTACCCCCCCCCGTACAACAATCTACATTTATTCATTTATTCATGTACAAAAATTGACATTTATTCATGTACACAAATCGACATTTATTCATGTACACAAATCAACATTTATTCATGTACACAAATTAACATTTATTTGGTACTTTTCCGTTATTGGGCAACAGTTCTAGGTAACGCATTAACAGTTGTGTGAGAATTCTACATAAACAGTGCAACAAACATTTCAACTTCAGAATATCAACACCTTGGCTTTCACAGTGCAATATTTCATGCTTAGCAGAAAGTGCAGAAAAATCTCATTACATTTGTATTGGAGGAGGGGAATAAAACAGGTGAATAACTGCTACTTTTTCAGTGGTGCTGCTTTCTTTATTTCTTACCCAAACCATAAGAGAAGAATGATGGAAAGTCATAAAAATGAAGTCTGGAAACTAGTGGCCTTACTTTGTAATTACCCCGTGATAATGAAATGTTACCTTAATACAATAAAGTAAAAAAACTGACAAGAGCTTGCTGGCAGCTGAAAGCAGAAGCAATCCATTCTGTTGCCCCGATAACGGAAAAGTTATTCAAATACAGTCGTGTCATCTTCTTCTGGAAGATTGTCGTAAGTCTCCAACCCCTGAATTCTGGTCTGAATTTCTTGGAACTCCATTTCCTATAGAACCATTAGCCCCAATCTGTCATGCCTAGCAATAGAGTTCTCCATAAATGAGCACTGCTTGTCCATGTAGCCTGC
Organism: Protopterus annectens; assembly: GCF_019279795.1. Taxonomy (NCBI): domain Eukaryota; kingdom Metazoa; phylum Chordata; order Ceratodontiformes; family Protopteridae; genus Protopterus; species Protopterus annectens. Next base: position 229,985,990 of record NC_056746.1, read on the forward strand.
TCCTAGTGCATTGGCAACATAGCTGTCAGTAATTTTATCCCATGAATTCTTCACCCAAGTTATGACCTCTTGTAGGCTAGGCTTCACAAAGTTTCCATGCTGATTTCTCTCCATTCTATTTTCAGTGTAGTCATTGAGTTCCATGCACAAATGGTCCTTGAATGGCTTGTTTATTGCAATATCAAGAGTCTGGAGATGGGCAGTCATTCCTGCGGGAATCATTATTTGATCTATTCTTCTCTGTGCAAGGAAATTCTTCATGTCTTTAGCGCAGTGAGTGCTGGCCAAATCCCAGACTAGCATACCTCTTTTGCATGGGTGCCGGAACCATAGAGCGAGGGGGGAGCAGCATCCACCCACTTATGTATACAAACGATATCTGATTTCCCGTTGTTTTTAGTTTTTAATTTGTTTTCCGTCTTTTTCAGCTGATGTCATTGCACACGTGATGACGTCAGCTCTGTGAAACGGCCTGTCGGAATTGAGCTTAAGGGCTCAAAGTGCAGAGCTGCCTGTCCAACTGTTCAGGCTAATGGATAGAGCAGAGCTACCATTGTAAAGAGCTGAGATGCCATTTTGTATCCGGACGTTGAAAGAAATAGTTGAGATGCCATTTTGTATTTGGGAGCAGACGTGGAAACAAACATTTTCTCAAGGCAGTTTATCATCATGCTGAATGCCGTTTTCAGTGTGTGTGTGTAAATGATGGTGGGCAATGGAACAGCCTAGCTCAACATGTAGTTCTGTTAAAAAACTGTGATGGAATGCAAGGATGCATAGTATGGAAAACAAGCAGTTCTTATGAGGGAGTGGATAGTTCAATAAACTCACAGCTAAACAGCAGAGGAACAAGCAGACATTATGAGCAAGGCTATCCTAGTAACCACCATTTTTTTCTTTTTGTTAAAATGGATCAGGTATTCAGAGGAAGAACACATTCAGTTTTTCCATTTAGCTATTGAACAGGTGTGAAAATGCTTTAAAAAAGCATACTTCGTACAGCTCTATCATGTATACACCCGAAATGAAAGTTCCTCCCTCTACTTGGATTCCCATGAAACAAAAGGGACCCACCTAATTGAAACCTGTGTTGGCATGCCAGTTCACTGTTGTAGAGTCCTCAAAGGTAACCTAAACCTGAATGAACTCTAGAAGTCACAGCTGCAGACAGGTTAGCCTAATGGTAAAGACAAACTAAGAGGTGCACAATGCTAAAAAGAAAACAAGTTAGCTTACTGTGGTGCTAACAGCTAGATTAATTGGGTCATAAACTGAAAGTGAAGATTGCAAACCCTATATAACTGATTGGTGAAAATAAATTCTTGTTTCTAAAACAACCAATCCACTAAACACAGAATCATTGCATTATCTATAAGGCAAAATTTATTTTCCTTTTTCTCTTTGATATATTACTTCATGAAATGTATGCCTTGCAATGTGACTGTTAAGTAAGGCTTAGCAGTTTAAAATTTGTAGACTATGACAGCAGTCTGAGTAAAACAGAACTGCATCTGCCAAAAGCAGCAATCTGAATTCCAAAGGAACACATACTATGACTCAGATGTGCTTCTTATTCATCCTCAGTAAGTTTTCCCTATTTGTAGAATGGTTAGATTATTAACATTTTGTATATGATTGTAGTAAAATGAGGTTATGTTTCTCATCCTGACCAGAATAAACCACTCACATTTAATGCATCCTCTGTGTTCCAAGGAAGAAAGTGCAGAAGCATCTTTAATCCTAGCTTGTAACAAAAATGTGTGTTTCAAATTTCTTGGTAAAGTTACTTCCATAATCATTATGGAACAGAGAGATAAGTATGACTAAGAGACATAAGGGGTTTTATCCTGTAGCTCTGAGTTTGATTCTGTCACCCTTCTGCCGCATGTTGTGTCACTATGACCAAGTCAGTTAACCAGAGCAAAACTCATGGGCACAGTAAAAAGGGGTACTTATTCCGAATTGCACTCTTCTAGTTTAAAATCCAATTTGACAAGACTACATAGTGTTATATTTCAGCTATTAAATTAATGTAGCAATGCTTAACCAAGTATCTTGTAGGATTAGCAACAGGATGAACTAATAAAGATTTTTATCTGTAAGTGCAGTTCCATTATTTTCTTGTTGGTGGTGTGTTTAGAAATGCTTTTCTTTTTGATTTTTGAATTTACTGGTGGCTAGAGGTACTGAGGCTCAAACCCTGTACCTTGGGTACAGGGTAAAAAGAGCCTAAAGTCCGTAGCCACCACCACTTGTGAATTTATGCCTTGTTTTTTTATCTGTTCCTCATAAAATCTGTGGTTTTTCAGGATTTTTGTGGCACATCACTAAAGCATTAAATTCACTAAATAATTACAGGCATTGGAATTTCAGACTTCATATTCTTCAGAAAATAAATGGTAACGCAAAACCTTTTATTCTAGCAATTTTCTAAGATTATAAGATCAGCATTTGAAATAGGTCCCTATTTTGGAGATGTATTCCCCCAATATTGGCTTTGTCCAGTTTTTTTTGTGCTAAGAGGTTTTTGGTGAGAAGTGAGAACTGAATTCACTAAATAATAGCCATTTAAGTTTCAGTCTTCCTATCATTTAGGAAACTGCCGTATGTTGATCTGTGTAGTGCACAAGGTCCTGGGTTCAAGACTTGACAGTGAAATGCATGGTGGTAACTCAACATTTTATTCTAGCAACTTTTCAAAATTATGCAAGCAATGTTTAATGTGTGCCCCTGTTTTTTGGGCTTTTGTCCACACCCCAAATAGATTTTGGCTTTTCCAGATTTCTTGTGCTGCAGTGTTGAGAGTTACAGTTGAGTGTCGAATATATTTTACGAGGAGCTGAGAGCTTCAGGGGAAGAGAAGTTTAGTGCTACTTATGCTAAGTTGTTTGCATTGTTACTAGTACAACAGGTAATATACTTGCTTTTGATGCAGAAGGTTGTGGGTTCTACTTCCACAGTATGCAGGTAGATCACTAATACTGTACTGTGTTGCACTTTAAAGGGAGTGGATGCTGCAGTCCTAGGAATGTCCTCCTTTGGAGGAGTTATCTAGTAATTATGTTTCTGTTATCAGTTTTCCATCCATTTTCCATTGCAAAACTACTAGCTTGTCATTTTTTATTGTAGCATAGGCAATTTATTCTTCAAGGGCAACAGGCACTTTATTTGTAGATGAAACAATGAAATATAAAGTTGTTTGCTAGCAGCAATGTCTTCATTAGTTACAAATCCCTTTAATGTGGAATTATTTAGATGACCTCTGCAGAGATTTTGCATATTTACTAATATTGGTGGATTGTAATGATAGAAGTTTGAGTGGCCTTTTATGGTTGAAATTTTTTGAAATGGGTAGTTTTGATATTATTGGTTCATACATTTTGTTTCATTGCTTACTAGAAGACTGTTCCAAACTACAAATTTAAAACACATTCTAACAAGTGGTGTATTATACAAGGAATATAATTTAATACAGTCAGCTTAATACAGTTAGGAAGGTGAATCAAAGAATGCATGCATGTATGCTTGCTCACAGGATGCAGAAGATCAATATAGCGGAAGAGACCAGTCATGAATGGAGTCCCCCGAGGTTCAGTGCTGAGACTTTTTCTGTTTTTTTTTCTGGCAAATATACATCTCAAAAGTAGAAGTAAATACCAAAGGGCCTTGGCCAACTAAATTTGAGATGACTGCAAGCTAGAAGCAGTTATGGAATCCCCAAATGACTTAGCCATCATGCAGGAAGGTTTGTACCAAACACTGACTGGTGCCAGAATCATGAATTGAAACTAAACTCCAAGAAATACATTATTGTATCCTTTGCGAAGTCATCTACTCCAGGGAACTGCCAAACTGACTATGCCCTCTGAGAACTGACCCAGTTGTTTGGCAATTGGAAACTTGTGTGTACAGTAACCTAACTTTTGACCAACATGTGCCCAGAGTCATTCATAAAAAAAGTCTTTCTATATTGCACAGCTTATAAACAAATTGATTTTGACTAGATCTAGAGATGTTATTGTTCCCTTTACAAAGCCCTCATTAGGCCAATCATTTTGTATAAAGCCAACTTTGGCATGCATCTGTCCGGACCCATGCAACATCTCTAGATCTAGTCAAAATCAGTATTAGTAAGGATATAAGTCCTAAACAATAGGTCTTGCATGGACCACCTCAAAAATGTATCGATATACTCAGTATCCTACAGAGTGCTTTGAGGTGACATGTCTGGTATACAAGGCATTCTCCATCCTAATACAGATGGACCTACTGAACATCAGCAAGTCAAATGGCATCAGAAATACTCAGTCCAGGTATCTAAACTGAATGTTGTGGAGGGATGGATATATATCACAGAGGCTACCACTGTTCCAGAACAGACTATCCACTCAAGTAAAACAAAGCTCATCCATGTCCACATTCAAATGCAACGTGGATCTAAAGATGGGTAATAGAAAGTGTACTCCATGATTGCCCCTCATGCCACTAATGGATAGAAGCATTTTCTAAATGCTGCATCACTTAGATGGGTCCCCTCAAATTATCTATAGTATGATCACATTTATTCTCACTAGGGCTAATATACAATTATCAACCATGGGATAGGTAAGACCAATTAGGAAATGTTAATTCAAGCACCAAAAGGGAAATTGGCTAAGCTTAAAATGTCCTTCAAGTAAACCGATGTTGTGTTAGTAAATAGTTTTTAAAAAATTGCCCTTTTTAGATTACTAAGTGCCCCTCTCACCCTCTGCAGCCCCCAGTCTTCAACAGCTTCCAGCACCTCTGCTCTTTTGCCACCTTGAAAAAACAAGTGGCAGCATTACATCGACCCACTTCTTTATAACTGCTTGGGTGCACCAGACTTTTTCAGTTTCAAGAACGTAAATGCCTGAAACACATTCAATCTTATCTTTCTTGCCCTTACTAATGATTAGAGGTGGGGTTTTCTTTCCATCTAGATGAATTGCCAAATTACAGGTAACACGTGCAATTTTGTAACCTGTGGAGGAAATATAGATTGACGAGGCACCCCTCTGATCAATTGTTGTTTGAGATCCTTGGCCCATAAACACTGAAGTTTCATCCATAGCAATCATGTAGGAGAGTTGGTATTTAGAAAAGTTAATGCCATCAACAAAGGACTTGAATGCAAGTGCACATTTAATAACTTCAGTATCTTCCAGCTTGAACAGTGTTGTCGATCTTCTTAGAAACAGTTCATATCACTGAAGGAAGCCATCCAGCCAATGTTATGATGCTTTGAATTCTTCTGGGGATATTTCTAACTGTGGTGCCATTCCAAGGGCAAATGCTTCAATATCAGCTCTACGCACAACCAAAGCCTCTGCTCTCCTGTTAGCAATCCATTCACAGATGATGTCTTCCAGCTCAGGAAATAATGGTTGCCGACCTGATCCACACTTGCACTTCTTAGCATTTCCCTCATCTACCTGTTGACTGAGGTTATTGTACTCAGCTTGCCATTTTTGGACCATTCAGAGATCCAACATCTTATCTTTGCAGAAAGCCATCAGATTATTTCCCTGGGAGTCCTCCATGATTTCTTTCTTGTACTCAGCGGAATAGCTCTTTCTTTTTCCACTCATCTTGTCTGGGGGGGGGGTAATTGAAGACTTACGAGACAGGAGTGGCAACAAAAAACGGTGACAATTGAAGACACAACCACACCCGTTTGTTATCAAGTGTGCACGTTTTAAGTGCGTCGTCTGTACGTTGACCAATCAAAGTACACTTGACAGTGTTTATGGGCCAAGGATCTCAAACATCAAGTGTGAGTAAGGATTAGGGTTAAAGTAAGAATCGTGGAAGACTCCCAGGGAAAGAATCTTACGACTTTCTGCAAAGAGAAGTTTGGTGTCCGAATGGTCTGAAAATGGCAAGCAGAGTACGATAACCTCAGGTGTCAATAATATTATTTTAGAATTCAAGACGTCCGTCGTGTGTTGTTGACTATCTTAACTGGGGCTTATTTTTGGGGTATGGCTTATATCACAACCACCCTGGAAAACCATTCTAGGCTTTATTCTCTGATTAGGTCTTATTTACGGAGAAGTACGGTAATATAACAGTTGAACCATGGTGGTGGTGCTGCAGTAGCGTTGTCGCCTCACAGTATGATGCTGTCCAGTTCGATTCTCAGCTAGAGCATCTTCTGCGTGGAGACATGCGTGAATGGGCGTACCTTCATTGAAGGTTGTGCGTCAGGGCTGGTAACTCGGCACGTAAAAATCAACTACCAATCATTAACGGACCGGAGTTCCGCTGTGGCGACCCCTAACCGGGAAAAGCCGAAAGATACAAACAAAATGGTAATATAACAGGTAACAAGTTTTGCCTTAGCAAGCATTTCCTAAAGAGTACAAAGTCTGGAACTCATAAGATTATCATTTATTGACTGCATTGCACCAAAATTTACCATAAGCAACACATTTTACAAGGAAAATTCCATAAATATGAGAAGAAAATGTAGGTCACTTGAGAACTACAGCCTCTGCACATACACACAAACATAATTTACAACCATGTATATGACTGTGTACCTGAGATATCATCTTAAGATCAAATGAATGAATGAATAACTGTATCTCAGCTCACTGCTTTAAGAACCATACAGTGTCAGCCACTGCAACACTATCTGCCCTCACAACTTTGAAGCTCAAGAATCAGAGGCAAAAACTCAAAATCATGAACAGATTTTAAGTATCTATCTTGTACAAGTAGAAAGCTTCTAGAATAACGAGCTTTGCATTAGCAAACATTTTCTGAAGGATATAAAGACTGAACCTTACATGCCTGTCATTATTTAGTGACTGCAATCCACAACAACTTGCTAAAAAGCTGCAAATACTGCAAGGAACAGATGAAAATACCAATCACTTTCTTTGCCCAAGAATTCTGGACAAAACAAAACATAATGGGGTGACAAATTTAAAATATAATTTTAACTGTTAACCAGGAAAACGCACATTTGACTACAGGACACAGATCATTAATAGCTCATAGCCTTACATAAGTGCCTGACAACTCTAATACAAAGGTTATAAAAACAACAGGTATTGCTTGGACATGCATTTTCAGCACAATAAGAACTACAAAAACTCTAATGACTGACTGGAAATCTTTACCATTTACCAGAAAAGAAAAAAAGTTAATGAGGGCATAGGCATAAATGTGAGACAAAAAAAGAGTTAAGAAAGAGACTACTGTAGTTCAATTAATAATTAAACATCTGTCAAGCACAACCTCTAACCTTCCACTCTACACCATTCAAGTAATGTATGCATTCCTGCAGATGTCAGCTTAGTATTACAAGGAAAGAAAAACAGTGCACAGCAGTTATTATCAGAAAACCAAAGAAAGGTAGATTAAAAGCAGTTAATAACTGCAGTGTTGAGGAATCTGGTGGGGTACAGGATGCATTTGTAATACCTCACTAAAATACAGATAATGTAACCAACATATAAAAAAGATATGTGATTTACAGAACACCATCTGATAATGCAAGGCTTGTATCTTGGGTGGAGATTTGCAATAAAACATTAACTGAGAAGATAGTAAATATATGATTCAAGGAGCTTGTACTACTCACAAAGGGTATGAAGTCTGAAACCCGAATGTCTGTCATTATTTTCTAACTTCAATCTTTAATGATTTGCCATTAACTTGCCAAAAAATAAATGCAATTTTATGAAGAATGGACAAAACCTTGACTTTCTGTGAAAATGTATCCAGTTGATAGGTATGACTTCACTCAATATGTTTTGTTGTTTAAAATGGTTCTTACTTTGCTGTTCTTTGATTTTTGTTATGGCATTACTACATTTATTTTTTTAAGTTTTTTGTTGCCTATGTAGCCTGGGACATGCCTGAAAAAGTTCTTTGGGCCAATATCCCCACTCCATTATCAGATGGTAAATAGCATAAACTATAAAGGAGCAATGTAATCTTTAACGTAGTTGACATAATGGGTAAGGACTTTGTCTGTCATGCACAAAATACAAGGCTTGAGCCTGGCCACTGGATAATGCCTGTGCAGAGTTTGCATGTGGTCTCTGTACAGTACTTCCCACCTCCCAAAACATGATGGGTGTTTTCACCTCAAATTCACCATAACAAAATGCCTGGAGACATGGGTAGCACCACAGACTGTAGGTAGTGCCTGTTGAGATAAGAATTGTAAAACTAACTACTTTGGGCATTAACTGTGATGTGCAGTATCCTCTAGATAGGAGATCACTCATCACAGACTACATACCATGTCAAGGATAGACACTCAACAGTGTAAAAATTGGCTGTTGGTGAGCTGGTCATATTGACTAATGTTGCCAAATGAGTTGTAGAACTGGTCTACTCCAAACTACACAAGGGACAATGATAATGACCTAAGGGGCCTATGTATCCTATATTCAGAGTGTGCCTTCCATAATAGCAGCCCTAGTTCAATAAACTACTGGATAGCTGGTGTCTGGTTATCTAGCTTGAGTTGGCTAGCATATCACCAGATCATCAATATGATCTAAAGGTGTTAATGCTCAGTACTACAAGTCTAAACAAAAAACTCCAAATAATTCAAGCTCTTTTCACAATGCTAACATCTATGCGGTCACTGCGACAATGGTTTAAAGCAACAGATAGCGCATCGGCAGTGAAAGGCTATACCACCTTCCACACATTTAGACCAGCAACTACACAGACAGGGGCTAAAGGGGGAAGTATTTCAATTTACATCAAACAATCATCCAAAATTAATATACCTTAAGGCTGGTCAAACAGGGCAATGCACTTGAGCTTCTCCATGTTCAAATCATCACACACAAAATCACATACCTCTTCCTTGCAAGCTATAGGTTCTTCTTTATGGTCCAGGAAAGCCATAGCACGTGTTTAAACTTAATGGAAACACTCACCATCCAACCCAATATCATATTCATGGGTAACTTTAATTACCCCACTATTAACTGGGAATAATTTAGGACAGTAAACGTGCAGGCAAAGAAATTCCTGGACCAGATTGTCAATACATCAAACAGGCATGCAGATATACTGGGTCTGGTCCTGACTAATATGGGAGAGTGCTGCACACCCCCTAATGTAATCTCTTCTCAGATAACGTCACATCACAGAATGGTCTTCTTTGAAGTAAAAATAAATCTTGGAACTGCAGCTAACTCTGGAATGTTCAAGAACTATTCAAAGGCTAACTTTCTACTACTAAGTGCTAATCTGGCAACATTTCAAGTCCCCCAAAAACGTAAGAATGCTGCTGCCTATGCAGAACTCTTCACTGAAACTTTATACAAGCATGTTAATAGCTGTGCAGAGGCAGCTGTACATACCAGGAAGAACAGAACTAACTCAAAAAACAAGACCCATGGTGGAATCGCAACATCAATAGGCTGTATAGCAAAAAAAAGAAAAAAGAAAAAAAAAAGAAAAGAAAATCATGACAAAAATTAGGAGGTATAGCACCTAGCAGGATAAAATAACTTTTACACTATGCAAACAACTCAGAGGACAAATAAAGTCTAACAAAGCCAAATTTGCAGTAAATCTGGCCTTCCAGGCCAAGGACAACCACAAAGCATGCTTTAGCTATGTCTGCAACCTCAAAGGCAATACAGAAGTGTGAGTACAGAGCTGATTTTCAATGGAGCCACCTATACTTACCCTATAGGGTCCAAATGAAGAGATAATGTGTCAGCAAGCAGAGTAGCTTTGCTGAAATTGAATTCATCCTCAAGTCTTGGTGAGTACCTTCACAAGGTGAACCTTGTTTTTCACAAAATCTCACCAAGACATCACTGATATATAGACTGTATTTTATATCCCATATATCATGGATAGAAGTACATTAAAAATGGGGAAAAAAAAACAGCTGGGTGCACAAGCCCTAAGATAAAAAAGTGCCCAATCCTGGTAGGCACATTGGTGCCAAGACTGGAAAAATTTACAGAGTAGCATCCTGAAGACACTGAAACATTCCTACAGTGGGGCAAGGCCGGGCCCAAGGTGAAGATGCCTCCCCTGGAGTAGAAGGAAGTAGTAGTCCACAAAAAAATCACAAAAACTGATAGGCCAAAAAGTGCCATAAAGACAATAGACTGGACTATTGAGCATAAGAAAGGCATTATGTTTTGTTACTATTATGCAAGAAGCCCAGAATTTCCAGACACAAGACATACAAAAAGATTATGACAGAAATTAGAGGAAAGAAAAATACTTCCACAAGAAAAACTGTCGGAAGCTTCTAATAAAAATTGCATTCATTAATACAAAAGATTCATGAAAAACATTATATAGAGCAAGAAACTTTAATCTCCTTGGAAAAAGAAGCATCTGAGGAAGTGCAAAAATATAAAGAACAAAACCTAAAGATTTTTCTAAGGTATGAAAAGGGATATGGATATGGAAAAGAGAGAGCTGATATGGTGCAATATTTATGGAAAGGAGAAAGCCAAATGAAGCAATACAAAAAAGGCAGCCCCAAAGATATTCCTTGAGAAATACAGGCAAAGGCATCCAGCTATGGAAAATTTCACAATAAAAAAATAAGATCACAAAGAGGGAAGACTAGTAAAGTAGAAGTTAAAAAAAATATAAGTTGAAGTTGGAGAATACTTGCGAAGTGAAGGATCTAGTGTAGAAAGTATAACACAGGTTACATCACAGCACTATGGAATGAGTCCCCAAAGTAAGGAGAATAAGGAAGATCAGGAGACATCTGAAGAAGAAATATGGACACGAGAAAGAAAAAGAGATTTAATATGGTGTAATATTTATGCAAAGGAAAAAGCAAAACTAATTAATACAAAAACAGCAGCACCAAAGATATATGAAGATAAAAACAGGCAAAGGAATCGGCATGGAAAACTTTACAATACAAAAAATAAGTGAACAAAGAAGAAAAGCAGACAAGAGGATAAGTAATGGAGAAGTTAAAGAAATAGAAAATGAGGTTATGGAGTACTAGTGAAGTGAAGGATTTAATGTAGAAAATATAACTAAGAAAACACCATAGCAGGATAGAGTAATGGATCCCTAAATTAAGGAGAAACCAGTGGAGTGAGAAACATCTGATCAGTTGCCATGTGAAGCTACTTTGGAGTTTTCCAAAACAAACCAGTACAAATGTTCAGTTGGGGTTGCACAGCAAGGGAAGGAACAGGAAACGGTGGCAACTCTGATGCAGTCAATGTTGTGGGGTGATAGGCCAGTGACTTCTCCTATGACAAAACAACAGATGACACAGGCTGAAACTGAAGAGAATGTGGCACGTGAACATGATCTGAGTGTTTCAAAAAATGCCCACAGGAAATAGAGAACAAAGAAGGTGCTCTCAGTTTCGAAGAAAATTACCTAAGAGAAGACTTGCTTGATTTAATAGAGATGGACAGCCATATTAAGATTAATGAAAGAAACAGACTGCAGAAAATCAATAAAATCCAAAATGTTACAAGTTTGATAAAACAAAGGAGCACAAGTAATTAGGACTGTCCATAGGGATTCATGCAATATAACAGATGTAAACAGGATCCACTGCTGTGCAGTTAAATTAATAACAGATAAACCATGGGATTCAGCAAGCAGCCGTGCAGGAATAAGTTAATCCTGCACAGCATGGACCCTTCCCATACAGCATGGCAGCGCACATTGCATATTCGTGAAGGCACGCTGCCTTTGCTGTTAAACGGACATGGAGCTGTGTACAAGTGCAGGGGGGGGCTGAGAGCAGAGCTCTCAAAATACACACACCCCTGCACTCCAGAATTGCCTTTTGGCAATTAAAAATGAGCGAAAATGCTCATAACACCCCCAACCCATCAAGAAAACAACAAAAGTGTTCAAAGTCAAAAGGGACAATCGTCCCTACCAAGCATACCTCTCAACTGTACAGATTTTTGCAGAATGCCCAGATGTTTGCCTCATCTCCATGGTCCCCCCCCCCCCCATCCCCCATGTGTACCTGTCTATCAAATAGCAGAGAATTGAAGTAATTAAATAATATTAAAAAAAGGAAGCAAAATGAAAAAAAATGCACTAAACCGTCCACTCTGTGTTTTTCTCAAGAGCTAAAAATTCTTTAGTAAATTCAAAAATACCTCACCTCCTACAACACCATACCCCACTTGTCATACATTGAAATTATAATCCACTGAGTGTGATGCACTTACAGAATTGAAATCTCTCAGTCTCAGATATGCAGAATGAACTTCTGTTGAATGGGAACATTTTCACCTCCTTTCACAGACCCATCAAGCTAAATGGGAACCTTTTCACCCCATTTCACACCTTCTGTGAAATTCTTGTTGACACTCAAAAGTTCTTTTTAACTGAAGCTTCAAGTAATTAATGAACCACGACACACAATTAATAATGATGGAACCAAGCTTATAGTAAAGTATTTAAAAACTGGCACACTGGTTTTCCATCATACTGTGAAACACGTCTGTACATGCACTTACTGACACCAATGGAAACATTTCCCCCGTGACCCTTTCAGTAGTTTGACCATATCTGCACAAATACTACACTAACACCAAATCAAACACCCCCCCCCCGTGATCCTTTCACTACTTTTTCCATGTATGCCCAAGCACTTCTCTAATACCAAATGGAACATTCCCACCCAATGATCCCCTCAGTTGTTTCTCCATGTATGCGCAAGCACTTCACTGATGCCAAATGAAACATTTCTCCCAAAGACAACTTCAGTAGTTTGTCCATGTCGGTCCAAGCACTTCACTGACTTAAATTGAAACATTTCCCCTAATGATCCCTTTAGCTAACAGGTCAAGTATGCAAACCTCTTAACTGCTGCTGCCACTGCTCGATCAAGTCAGCATATTAAAATGAACTGTTATGCGCTTGTGGCAACATATCAACACAATAAACAGTGAACCATCCTCATGTTATTTCTATCAGACATCATGCCCTAACAACTACTACAGTATTACTAAGGATCAGAAAGTATCTGTAAATTAGTCAGTTTAGTCATACAACATACGGAAATCCTCAAAAGTCACTGGTTTCCAATAAACATAACACAGACATTGCAGATTAGTCAGAAATAACACTAGATATATATTTTCATTCCATCCATATCTATAGCTCACCAAGACTGGTTACTTTTTATCCATATGTTATTACTGCATATGGGGAAAATCTCCTTGTCAGTGGTTGCCTTTTACCCATCTCTGTATATATATACTGTTGAATTCTACTCCCCTCCTTTATGTCACAGAAAGATTATAATGCAGACAATTTATCAAAAAAAGCACTGACATGTATAAGCTGATTTACACAGATTAATGATAACATAGGTATATGATAATAGCAAGCTATTCCACCACAATGCCAGCAGATGACAGGTTACCTTTGAAGCTATCTGTACATCAGTTGTAACTTAAAGAGAGTTTAAGAGAAAGGAAGGGTAGAAGCCATGGCTGACCCAGTGTTGCTAGACATGCTTCATCTGAAAAAGTCTAAATCCCTCCACACCAAACGCTCCAAACACCTCAACCTCGTCACCACAGTAAACAGAACCTGCTGGAGGGCCAAGTTCATAACCCAGAGACTTCCCATACTCTGGAGTAAACTCCCCATTCATGTCAAGCAGAGCACTTCACTGGCCCTCTTCAAGAAAAATCTTGACGAGTGGATGGGTAACAGGAAATTCACCCCAGGGATCAATTCAACAGCCTTGCTCGATAGGGGCACAAGGAACTAATGTCCGGCAACAGGACAACTGGGAATATTCTTGGGCTAGGCTTGTGTTGGCCCCAGGGCCATTAGCCTACTATTCACCTATGAACCTATGAAATCGAATGCCATCATAAAGTGTTGAGTAGGGAAAACTGTAAAGCAATTAAGACAAGAAGTGTCACTGATAGAAGAGTATAGAAGAGAGACTAGATCAACAAAAACACTCAGAAAGATAGATATGATAACAGCAATGTGCGTTGTCAGAACAGATGGTCGTGCAATATTGCAAATAATAAACTACAAATATCAGTACTGGCAGAAAAACTAAGAAGATATGCAGATAAATATAAAGGAAAAATACAAAATAAGCAATTTATTGATGACCCAAAAAAGGTTTTATAGAGAACTGAGAAACAAGTAAGAGGAACTGAAACACCACCAAAAAATGAAGAAACAGATACATTTTGGAGAAATATCTATGAAGATGCTGTGGAATATAACAAGGATGCTAAATGGATAGAAGAAGTAAAAGAAAGAATAAGAAGTTCAAATGCCCAGGATATGAAGTGGGATGAAGTAACAGCCAGAGAGATTGAAACAAAGTTAAGAAAAGTCTCTAATTAGAAAACTCCAGGCCCAGATGCAGCACCTAACTTCTGGTTAAAAGTATTAACATCTTTACATGAAGATTTAGCCATAAGTAAAAACTATTTATATGAGCACCCTAAAAATACACTAGTCTGGTTAACAACAGGAAAAACAATACTCCGATTTAAGAATGCACCTTCCAGCTGTCCTAAAAACTATACACAAATAGCTTGCCTTCTGGCGACATATAAAGTACACACTGGAATTGAGGCTGACAGAGGTTACAGTCATGTAGATGAAAACTCAATCACTGCAATAGAACAAAAGGGCAATAAAAGAAAGTCATATGGAACAAAGCATCATTTTCTGTTAAAGTCATAATGGAGAACTGTAAAAAGGGGAAGAATCTCTAGGGCCATTAGACTAGTAACCTCCTATGAACATATGAATCAGTACACATATCTAATATGTATAACACACACACACACACACACACACACACACACACACACACACACACACACACACACACACACCATGGTAGGATCAAAGTGATGTAGCTTAAAATTCCGCTCAGGGTGTGCAAACCTCATGGGGCTACAATACTGTTTAGCGTAGCAAAGGTGAGGTCTTAAGGTGCCAAGGAAGGGCAGTGATCCCTGGAATGTAGTATGAGCAAAAAGAGCACTTGTATCTCCATAACCTGTTCTGTTATCTCAGACACAGTGACTCCCTACATTCCAAATGTCTTCACCACAAACCAGCGTTAATGCACATCATTATTACTCCTCCTTCCAACATTTTTCTACATGGAGTTAGAGTGTGATGTGAACTATTGCAACCTCTTCTGATTTAATACCAGTGTCCTACCTTTGAGAGTGATGCTGGAGTATTGGAGGTCTTCTCTTATATAATCCATCCATCTCTTTGCTGGATGTCTTCATTTCCTCTTCCCTGTTTCTTCCAAAGCCTCATCACCAAATTGTCTTCTGTTTTTCTGAACATGTGTTTGAAGCACTGTAATCTGTTTGTTTTGACCTTTTTTGGAATTGAAGCTAGTCTGGCTTCTGCAATGTCATCATTTTATTCATGTGTCCCTCAGTGTGCATCCAATTATCATCAAAATCATTTCATCTTCATCACTTCCATCTTCCTCAACTGCTCAGCTTTCACTGCTTAGGTTTCTGTACCATGAAGAAGTGTTGGTCATAATGTGGGTTTGGACACCTTATTTTTCAGCTTCTTTAACATTATTCTATTGCATACTACCCCTCACACTTTGTGCCATATGGCTGCAGCCCACTCTGATTCTAGCTTTGACCTCCCCATTCACACTTGCCTTCTCCTCAACCTCCCTCCTAGGTACTTTGAATTATTATCCTGCTCTGCTATCTTCTCTTCAGTGTCAATTTTCTGCTTCTTATGATTTCTCCATTTGCTGCTAAGACAGCTGTCTTGTCTGAACTCCATTTCATTCTGTGTGACTAGAATTTTGTTTTCATACCCCAATCACTTGGTGAACTTATTGTTCACTGCCTGCTTGTAATGTTACACTGTCTGTGCATATCAGTTTTGTTGACTTGTCCCCGCCAACCAGTTTGCTAATGTAGTCCATCACCAGTATAAACAACGGTGAGCTCAGAGCTGAGCCTTGGTGCACTCCCAACCCTATTCAGAACACCTCCGCAAATCCAAAAACTGTAAAAGTACTTGTACCATTGGGTCGTTGTACATAGTCTGCACTCATTCTATCAGTGTTTTTGGGACTTGAGTACATTGTAGTACTGCCTAAATCAGCTTTGTCATACTCTTTCTCCAAGTCTGGCAATGCTTATTTGGACTCAGTCCTCATCTTCAGCTTCTTCTCCACTACCTGTCTCACTGTCAACATTGGATTGAGCATGCTACTTCCTGATCTGAATCCAAAATTCTCATCTCCTCTTACTTTCTGTTTATTTATCTATCAGTCATCCTTTCCTGCACTTTCTTGAAGTGTGACAGGAGTTTGTTACCTCTATATTGCCTGTAGTTGTGAATGTGTAAGGTAATGAAAAAAAAGCCAACATCATAGGGATCTTGTTGTGAGATATAACAAATGAGAGGGTAGCAAAATTACAATCTCTTGCATCACCATACATGCTTAAACTGCAGTTATATCCACAATAATCTTGAATAATAGCAGACTGGTTGAGCTTCACATAAAAATTGCACAGACACAAAAAATCAATCAATATCTCAGTCTTCCACTGCATAGGCTGATGGTCTGTTACTGCAAGTTGTCTGTATCATGCAAACCAAGTGTTTAATAAGCTTTGAGACACTAAATGTTGTCATCATGGACCACTGTGATAACTCTGCCTAACTAGGCTAATGGGGACTAATGTCACTAGGAACTTGAATGAGTACAACTGTAGAGCATATGTGCAGGAATCCCTACCAGGGGGTCATAGTTAAACACTCATGTTCCTGGACCTTTAACCTCAAACAAGACTGGACTAGTCTAAAAGTACACAAAGTACAAAAGCATACACACATGTACAAGCAAACAGTTGGCTACAACCATCCCATCAAGACACAAACTGACCAACTATGATGCATTCATAGGATCATAGGAAGTTACTAGGCTATTGGTCCTGAGGCCCTTACAAACCTAGCCAACAATGTATCCCATGTTCCAACAAGTCAGCACCCTGTGCCACTGTCCAGCAGGGACACAGGTGAAATCACAGGGGTGTATTTTTTGTTCCATATCCAGTTATCCAGGTTGGACTTAAAAAGGTTTAATGAGTTACTCTGCTTTATGTGGAGAGGGAGTCTATTCCACAAAATGGTCAGTCTCTGGGGCACAAATCTGTCCTGCCAACAACTCCTATTGATGTCACACACCAGGTTGAGGTCACACGTGCAGTTTACTTGAGTAGAGCTTGACTTGTGGATATGCAGTAGTCCCATCCAGATGGGGTCTGAGATTGCTTTGTATGCCAGACAGAGGTCACCTCTGAGGAGTCTGTAGGAGACTGAGTAGAGGGACAGGGCTTTTAGCCTATCTGTGCAGGGTAGATATTTGAGGCCCCGGATTCTCTGGGTGAGGAACTTCTGTGGTCTCTCCAGCTACTGCATGTGCTTTGTGAGGTACATGTCGAAAAGGGCCTTGTACTCAATAATGGGTCTTATAAGGGAAGAATACAAGGATGCTATGGCCACCTTTTCCATGGATGAGATACCCTTACAAATGATGTGGGCCATGTAGAAAGTTTTCCATACAACAGAGGCAATATGGTGGTCAAAAGTCAGTTTGCTATCAACCTGAGTGCCCAAGTCCCTCACGACTGATTGTATGTTTAGCACCTTATTTTCAATCTGATAATTTGTGGGGATATCACTGTCCCCAAAATGGAGGATGATGCATTTTTTGCCATTCAGTTTGAGGCCATGTTTCTGGCACCAGTCAATTGTTTGGGTGAGACCCTCTTGGAGGATATCCACATTACTAGGAAAATTGATGACAGCACCCAACTTGCAGTCACCTGCAAACTTGGTCAGCCATAGCCCACTAGATTTGGCCTGCACCTCTGAGAAGTATATTCCAAACAGCAGAGGCCCCAAGACCGATCCCTGGGGTACACTACTTATTACTGGTCTACTACTTGAGGTGACTTCTCCTGTTTTGACTAGATGTGTTCTGTCAGTGAGCCAGTTTGCTACCCATCTGGTAACATATGGATTGATGTCTAGTTGAGACAGTTTATCTATTATACCTGAGTGGGAATAGTATTGAAGGTCTTGGCCAGGTCAAGGTAGGAGGTGTGCACTGTCTTCCCCTTGTCTATGGCCTTCTCAAAGAAGTCGACCAAATTTAACAGTTATGACCTCCCCTTGACAAAACCAAATTGTATGGGATCAAGTGTCTGTAGGACTCAGGCTTCAGTTGAATAGGGTACCTAATGGTGCTGCAAGTTGCTGCCTGAGTTCATGTAGCATGTATGCCTGGGATGTTATCGGGTCCCATGGAGGCAGTACTTTTTGCCTTGGAAAGGGCAGTGATGACTTGCTCCCTAGAAATAAGAGGAGGAGGCAGGTACTGGGGATGTCTTGTTTTACTGATGGGTGGGCAGAGGAGTGATGTTTTCACTGAACCGGTTTGCCAGCAGGTATTGTAGATGTCCACCAGACAGGTTTACTCTTCCTTGAGGAATATGATTTCATCCTGTCTGGTATTCCTGATTCCATGCAGCTATACAAATGCTCATATAGTACTTTGGTGTAGGTTTGGGTATATGTGCCAGTTCCTGTGGAGGGGTAAGGGGCTGTGAAGCTGTTTATACCTTCCCTCAGGAGGTTGTTATCAGCTTTGGAGATGTTTTTTTGTTTGACCCTAGCTGGCGAGGGGGGGGGGGGTTGGAGGAGATGGTGGCTTCAAAAGTGGCTGCTTTATGGTTGGATCTTACCAGGGATGATGACACAAGTAGGGATGCTGCAGTGGTTACTCATGGTGGTTAATAACAAGTCCAAGATATTTTCAACTCTTGTGGGGGTGTCAGCCAACTGATCCAATGCATTTGCATTGATGCAATCAAGGAATCTCTGGGCATTTGTGATTGGCATGAGTATTTCTTCGAATGGTTGGATAGTTAAAGTCACCCAGGATCAGGGTAAAGGGTTGGATACTGATAGATATGAAGAGGTCCAGATAGGTGGAGTGGGCATCTTGAGTCAGAGTTGGCAGCCTAAAGCTAGCTATAATTTGAATAGGGTCTTGTCAATTGTTAACTGCACCTGGAGTGTTTCCTGTGCATCATACTGTTTGACCAGCCTAGATGTGTGCATGTCTCTTATATATATATATATATATATATATATATATATATATATATATTGCAACTCTACCTCCTTGGGTTCTGAATCAGTTAAAAAACAGAACTGAAATAAAAATAAATAAAAAATGGTGGATGATCCCATCCAAGAGTAAGTAACCAACCACACACCTACATGAAAGTTAAAATAGTAAACATTTGAAATAAATAAATAAAATGTTACAACGCATTACTGTTTAGTAAAAATATACAACAGAAGTACACAAAATACATAATTTATACCCATTTATTCCTCACCATGCACACAAAGAACAGAATCTGAAAGCAATGACTTATCTCAGTCTTACAATCTCTGAAAAATAAAAAAGTTGTAATACCTAGTACCTATCTGGTGTATTTATGGTTCACACAGTCTTCTGGTAGTAGTCTTCCTCTACAAAGATGACAATTTCAAAATAATTCCTTCAAAAAATTAGTAATGTAATAAGGCATTGTTTCTCCTGTTACCAGAGAAAAGATTCCAACAAGCTATCCTCCAGCTTTCCACTCTGGCATTCTGTTATGAACTGAGTCAAAAATCCTGCAGGAAATTCAAAGCATGTCTTACCTCCTACAGATCCATACCCCACCTGTAATGGCTTATAGGTTCATAGGTTCATAAGTTAGTACTAGACTATCGGCCCTAGGGCCTATACAAGCCTAGCCATAACAATTCCCTGGATATTTCTTCCCACAATATTTACTTCTCTGGACCCCTATCTGGCAGAGCGACTGACATGATCCACGGGGTGAATTTCCTATCTCCTATCCAATCATCAAGGTTCCTTTTGAAGAGGGCCAATGAAGCGCTCTGCTTGACATGTATGGGAAGTCTATTCCAGAGAATGGGGAGTTTCTGGGTCAGGAACCTATCCCTCCAGCATGTTTTGTTCATTGTGATGACAAGGTTTAGATCCTGGGAGTGTGTGCCTCTGAGGGATTGGGATTTCTTTAAGTGGAGCATGTCCAACAGCTCAGGGTTTGACATGGCCTTGTATGTTAAGCAGAGATCACCTCTGAGTAGACAATATGCCACAGAGTATAGCTGGAGTTTTTTTAGATGGTCAGCATATGGCATCTACTTTAGGCCTGTGATTCTTTTAGTGAGGTATTTCTGTGGCCTTTCCAGCTGTTGCAGATGTCTTGTGAGGTACATACCAAATGAGGCATTATACTCTTTAATGGGTCTAATGAGGGATGAGTACAGTGGGACAATGACCTCCTTTTTCCTGGATGAAAAGCCCTTAGTGATGAGGTGTACCACATAGAAGGATTTCCTGACTGTTGTGGCGATGTGGTTATCGAAAGTGAGACCACTGTCCACCTGTGTCCCTAAGTCTCTCATCACACTTTCAATGTTTAGTGTACTGCCACCTATGTGGTAATTCATGGGTACATGTTTTTTTTTCCAAAGGGGATAATTATACATTTCTTGGCATTAAGCTTGAGCCCATGGCTCTGGCACCAGGCATCTGTTTCTGTAAGGCCCTTTTGTAGAATATTCACATCATTTGGGGATTCAATAATGGCTCCCAGTTTGCAGTCATCTGCGAACTTTGTTAGCCAGAGTCCCTTAGTGTTGGCCTGTACTTCAGAGAAGTAGATGCCAAACAAGAGTGGTCCCAGGACTGAACCCTGAGGTACTCCACTTGTCACTTGTCTGTAGCTGGATTTGGAGTCAGCTACTTTTACAGTCTGGGTTCTGTCAGTAAGCCAGTTGGCAACCCATCGAGTGACATAGGGATTTATGCCCACCATAGTAAGTTTATCTATGATTCCAGAGTGGGGGATGGTGTCAAAGGCCTCGACGAGGTCCAGATAGGCTGTGTGGGCCGCCTTACCCTCATCCACAGCTCTGAAGACTGATTTGAAGAAGTCAATCAGATTCGGGAGACAAGATCGGCCCTTCACGAACCCAGCACCGGTCAGCTAGGGTATAACTATTCCTGGCTCCACAAAGTCTACTCTTCAACTGGGTGGGGTCCAGTGTATGAAGGTTGCCAATGTCTTTGTTTATAAGTTCCATGATAATGCGTTCCATGCCCTTGCAGATCAGGCTTGTCAGACTGATGGGACGGTAGTTCCCGGGATCCAAGGCGGATCCCCCCTTGTGGAGTGGGATAACTGTAGCTGTGCGCCACTCAGTGCACACAAAGCCTGAGGTGAGGCTATGATTAAACATGACACTTAGGTGAGGTGCTAGTTCATTTTGTAGCTCATGTAGTACACAGCCTGGGATGTCATCTAGTCCCACGGATGCTGTATTCTTAGCTTTGGAGAGTGCGGTTTCTACCTGTGTGGCCGTAATTACCGGAATTTGGCAATCTTTTGGTATTGAGATGGGTCCTTTAGGGGGTGAGAGGGGGGTGAAGTTGGCACTAAATCGATCTGCCAGGATATTGGCAATATCCTTGGGATCAGTATATTTAATGCCATTCTGTTGTAGCTCAGAGCTAGGGTTACCACCTGTCCCACTTTGCGAGGCACAGTCCCTCTTTGGGCAGTTGTGTCCTTATAAAAAAGTGTAAAAATGGCAACTGTCCTGAGATTTTAGGACGAAATTAGTTCCTATATTTTATGCGATCGTTGCATAAAACAGTTATTCTGTATCTTAAACACCTAAATGTTATAAGAAACAGAATAAGCAACTAAAATGCTACAAGAATAACCTTTTATTTAGGCAAAAATGGCAAGTTCTGTCCTTTGTACTGGCCGTGAGTATGTTTTGGCCTGCAAAATCTGATGTTTGTACCAAAAATGTCCCACTTTGGGCATTTAAAAAGGTGGCAACCCTACTCAGAGCAGATCTGAACATTGCCATTTAGATTCTTGACATAACTATAGAATGCCTTGTGGATGTCTTTGGAATCTTTGGCAATTTTATTTTCGTAATTGGCTTTTGATAATTTTATGAGGGATCTCAGCTTCTTACTGAGGCTGGTGAGGGAGTTTTTTGCATCCTAGGATTTTCCTCTTTTCTGCAACAATTTCTTCCTTCTGTTGTATAGTTTGGGGACCACCAGATTGGCTTCCTGTGTTTGGAGAAGAGCATCTTGGTTCTGTTTGGGATGGCACGATTCATGCACAAGTGGATGTGCTTATACCATGCCTTACTGTAGGATTTTGCAGTCGAACTTTCAGAGCCCGTCTGCATGGGTGTCGTGAAGTTTGTCACTTCTGACTTCAGTACCATGAAGTTGGCTTTGGAGAAGTTTATTAAGGAGGTTTCCTTACTGGGGGTGGGGGGGGGGTGGGCGTGGGATGTGGATGTCAAGGGTGATTTGCTTAAGGTCAGACCTGACCAATGAGGGGGTGACCACTGGTGTGGAGCATCTATCTCCCATGTTGGTAATGACCAGGTCTAGGATATTGCAGCCCCTGGTGGGACAATGGCTTAGTTGATCCAGGGCATTGGAATTTATGAATTCCAAGAACCGTTGGGAAAAGGAGTTGGTACCAGAGTAGTTTTCCCAGTTAATGGCAGGGTTGATGAAATCACCCAGTATTAGGGTGTTTGGTTGTATCTTAATATTTTCCAGTATGTTTAAAAAGGTGTAATGAGAATCTTGGGGCATGGTGGGGGATCTGTAGCAAGCTACAATTTGGATTGCAGTCTTACCTAGTGTTAGTTGCACCTGGAGAATTTCAGATGCATTGTGTTGGGCAACTAGCCTGGAGGTGTGAATATCCTTGGTGAATATGGACACTCTTCCACCTTTAGTGTTTCAGTCTTGGTTTTGTGGCTGAAAAGTGTGGTAAGAGTTGTAGCCTGGTATTGCAGGGGTGCTCTCTGGAGCCTTGAACCAGGTCTCAGTTACTGCACAGATATCAATGATCTCCATTTTTAGGAGTGCCTCGAGAGAGAGTGCATTTTGAGGTTTAGACTTCTAGCATTGAGTAGCATTACCTTCAGCTTTTGCATGCTTGTATCTGTTACGGTGGTGGTTTTATCTTTTGAACCTTGCCTAAAAAAGGCACTATAGGGGTGGCAAGAGCTTTAGCCAGTAACCTGAATCCCAGGGGTGACAGGTGCAGACCATCTCTGGCAAAGCATCGTGGTTTGTCGATCATGTCTTCCCAGGCAGACAGATACTGGATCCCCTTTGAATGACACCAGAAGCTTAGCCAATTGTTGAAGTCAATCATTGTGTCCTTATACTGTGGTATAATTCTAAGCGAAGGCAGGATGCTACTCAGGGCTAGGGTCATACCTGCCTGGGCCACATGATTCAAGAGCACTTCCATGTCTCTTTTCATGTAGTCCAGGGAGGTACATCTCAAGTCATTCACTCCAGCATGGACAATGACAGAGTCATATTTGTACTTGTTGTGGAGTGACTTGAGTGCATGCATTATGTGGTGGATCCTGGCACCCGAAAGGCAGCTGACTGTAATTTTCTCCTGGTTCAGCCTGTGCCACTTTTCATAAATTGAAATTAGAATCCCTTAATTGATAGAATTGGAATCTGTCAGACCTGAAGAATGAATCTCTGTCTCCACCACCTCTTAATGTGAGTGGGGACATTTTCACCTCTTTGCAGTGTCTCATTGAGATGAATGGAAACGTTCTTATCTACCTTCACACCTTCCATGGTATTGTCTTTGCCAGGGAAGTTTTGTTTCAACAGAACATTCAAGTGATTAAAGAACTCCAACACTTAGCTAAGAATAATGAGACCATGTTTATAGTACATCTCTTAAAAACTCAGATACTATGACTTCCCTTATCACATAGTGTAACATTTCATGAAAATCATTATAGTTAATTATACAATGCCTGTTAAATATGGTGATTACTTTGAAAATGTGACCAGTGCCATTGACAAGGGCAAGTCTGTGCACACAGCATACTTCAACTTGCCAAAGGCTTTTGACACAATCCCACACTCAGGCATTACTGGTAAACTTAGTAAACTGAATGTAAACCCTTTTGATGTAAGATGGGTTGCCAACTGGCACACAAACTGGAAATACACTGTCAAGGTGGGTGACTCCACATCAACCAGCAGACCTGTCACAGGGGTCAGTGCTAGGCCCCCTACTGTGTGGTATATACGTATCAGAAGTTCAGGCCAAAACCAAGGGGCTGCAGCTGACCAGGTTTGTGGATGACTGCAAACTGGGTGCAATTATTGAATCCAAAAATTATGTCAGTATACTTTAGGAGGGTCTTACGCAGACCAACAACTGGTGTTGTAGCCATGGTCACAAACTGAATGCAGAGAAGTGCATCATCATTCTCTTCAGCAAGAACAATGTCCTTTCACACTATCAAATCAACAACACAACCCTAAGTACGCACAAAGTGGTAAGAGACCTGAGATCACAAGTTTACTGCGACCTTAACTTTAACCACCAAGTGTCTACTGTAATAAGGAAGGCTTTCTATGTAGCACACTTGATTAGTAAAGGCATCACCTCAAGAGCAAAGGAGGCTATAACCCTTTATACTCAGCAGTAATCCGGCCCATAACTGAATACAACGCCCAGTTCAGCATGTACCATACAAAGCACTTGCAGCAATTGGAAAGACCTTGGTGGTTTCTAACAAGAAGATCAAGGGACTCCAGCATGTGCCTTACACAGGCTGACTAAAGTCCCTGTCACTATACTCTGTATTGTATAGACTTCTTAGGGGAAACCTGTGCCTGACTTACAGAGTAATCTCGGACCCAAACCTTATCAAATTGCTGCACATCTACAAATCAAACGGGAATAGATTTACCCATTCCAGGCACCTAAATATGGGCTGTGATTTAGATAGGATATGCTGGAGGGACAGATTTGTCTCCCACTGACTGCCTCTTGCTGGAACAGGGTACCAATTCATGTGAAACAGAGCATCCTCTATGACCATGTCCAAGAGCAACCTGGATGAGTGGATGAGGCACTGTAAATTCTTACCAGGAACAGAGGCGACAACCCTCCTGGACATGGGTAGTCATTACTAAATGCAGTCCTGGGTATTGACTAGTATTTCCATGGTATTACATTGGGATTAAATAGCTAGGCTTGAAATGACTTCTAGGTCGATTGCCAAGAAAACTCCTATGCTGCTATGACATCTATATCTATATATATATATTACCCCATTGTATTGCAATCACCATAAAAAATGTACACATCCCCCTGGATTCATGAAGCTCGGCGCAAGGCCGGTGTAAGGCTTGCACCGGCTGTGCAGCGTATAAATGGCGTAGCAGTGCCACATGCATAGTAATGAGTGTGCGCTGCAACCACAACCACATGCATAGGGCACGTGCGCGAGTCCAGGGAGCCTAACTAGGTTGCGCTCGGAGGTGTTGCCAAGTCGGCATGCGATGAGCAACCTAAAGTGCTGACTCATACAGGCTGCCTGCAATAGTAACCACACCTACCAGTGTCCGTGGATAATGAAACGTATGCAAAGTATGCTACATAGTACCCGTCCACACAAAATGGAGAACCAAACATAAATGCACGAAATACAAAATGTTCCCGTTCATGGAACAAATGATACGTAGAATACTGTGATCGCCGTTGCTTAGTTGTAGTGTTTCGCTATGTTACATGGGTTTAACATAGCGAGACAGCTTTAAAATAAGCAACGGAGATGTCCGTTGCTAATTTTAAAACTGTCTCGCTATGTTAAACCCATTTAACATAGCAAAACACTACAAAAAAGCAACGGAGAGCTTGATTTCCCCGTTGCTTTCTTTTAAAACCTGTCTCGCTATGTTAAATGTGTTTAGCATAGCGAGACAGCTTTAAAGTAAGCAATGGACATCTCCGTTGCTTATTTAAAGCTGTCTCGCTATGTTAAACCCATCTAACATAGCGAGACAGGTTTTAAATACCGAGTTATACTAATGGAAAAAGGTCTGGGCGACCGGACCGTTTTCCATTAGTATAACTCGATTTACAACAGGCACGCTGGCCAATCAGCGTGCACGGTTTGGAATAATGGGGGGTCATGGAATAATAAACATGGACAAACCATGCCCATGTGCCTCGTCTGACATTCGTACACGGTCAGGGCAGTGCTGTACACTAGGCGGACAAGACCAATCCCAGAGCACCACAGGAACACCCTGACAATTAAAGACCTGTATGTGTTGGGACTATAAGCCTTTGTGTTCTGAATATCCCTGTGGTTATGCCATATGCATCCTGGGTCAAGAGCATTAGGGAATAGGGAATGTGTAACATGTAGTGCCACACTTTTTCCAGCAGGAGAATGGATGCCTGTGACGTAAGTGAGTGCGGGGGGGGGGGATATGTTAATGTAGCTATGTACCATGGGTATGCATATAAATGAGACAGAACACCAAACGTGTAGTGGTCACAGCAACCGGCCAACGTGAATGCAGTCCCGTTTGAATTACGAGTATAGAACATATAAATGTGAACGTGTAACTAATGCATCTGTGCCGCAAAGACAGTTACATATGTAAAGGTGAAAGTGTGTTTGCATCGTCCGTTAACCGGATCAGAGATATGTTACTGGTACTGTCACACCTAATACAGGCCACGTAAGCACAAAGACTCAGTAAACATATGTAACCCAGAATACGGATATGCATGTGCGCCTGCGCGTAACCCACAATAAGGAAATGCAAGTGTGCCTGTGCGTGTGTGATCCGCTCACAGCAGAGTAAATTAATGCTGTTTCCCCCACGTTAGTTATACATGTCTCAAAACTGTCAGCCTCTGAAAGTATGGAACCGGACAATGCCATGCAAAGTACTGGTACAAATAATGAGAAACACAAGATATGTGCTAAACAAACATAGAAAGTGGATAGAATAACGAGTGTGTTAGTAGCAGGGATTGACGAAGGGTATGCATCCGTAACCTGAACTACTTGTCAGAAGGTGCCAACGTAAGTCTCAAATGAAATGCCAGCAAATTGCCAGATAGACACAGGTCAATGTAAAACACACCTAAGATAAAGGGTCAACCATCCGTACACTCTGCCAGTATCTGTACAGTGGAAAGGTATGGTATGGTTATAGATGTGTGTACACAGGTAATCCACAGACATTAACAAAGCAAGGTATGAAACGAGGAGTTTACATGTATATATGTACACACAACAGACCTATGTCCCGTATATATGACACATGGATATAAATATGCCAAGTAATAGCTAATATGGGTAGTCAAACAGACATCCACGAATGGGGAATATACAGCAGCAGTCAAAATCATTGGCCAGAAAGTGACAGTCCAGCAAGTTCTACACTTTAAACATGCATACTGGTGTCCATTGTAGGACTCCAAAAAGTTATCCATTCGCAGTACCTGCAACGATTGACGCAAAGGAAGTGACAGCCGCATATACGAATCAGCTGTATATGCACTAAAATCAGGTGCAAGGGTGATGACACATGTGTCCATGAAATGCAGGATGTATGAACAGATATCCCTAGAGTGGGGAGTGCATATAAGTGCGTCCACATCGCAGTACTGCACACATTAACCATGTGTAATGTGTACTGTAGAGGGTTGCAGGCATGGGAACCTGGGTATGCAGAAATGGGCCTAGGTGTTGTTTGGCAGAGATTTCGTAGGCCCGTCCCATGGGAGGGATGTGGGTATAGCACATGCCTTTATTCTTAATAATGGTGCAAAGCATCCACTGGATAATGCGGAAAGCAAGTTGGAAATATGTACAGCCCTATATCAGTGTCCTGTAGGCGATTACCATGGATGGACATGCGTACGACCAAGATGGTACCCATAACTGGAAAACTGTCAGAATAACACAGCTGCAGTAAGGCATAGTACAGGAAATACAGATAGGGACTACATTAGAAATACCCCATACAAACAGACCGTTGTGCGAATACTGGCGTAGCCATGAATACGGATGTTATGAGTGTCACTAATCATTCAATGGAAACAGCGGTCACTATCACCTACCACACAGTCCGTAATGCCTAGACAGCAATCAGCTAGAAAGGCACATCACTATGTGAAATGTAACAAGGGCAAAGGCCAAACGTCAGGGCTTGTACACATAATGACAACAGGTCAAGGGTATGAAGGAGCTAACTTGTCCAAAATACATGTACTGAACTGGTGATATTAGGCGGACAGGTGAGAAGAAAGACAGCAGGACAAATGGGCAAACATGTATAAGTCATACCCCGGAAAATGTGAATGACAACGTATGCCCTGCGAAGGTCAATGTGGAAGGTAATTAGACACAAAGGTAAAGTGTCCCCCAGGGTGTCATGAAGTGTCAACATAACAATTACCAGGCCCCCATAGTCGTACGTGAGCCCCGCCACTGACGGAAAGCGCAAATACAATGCATACATATGGTACATGAAAGGACAATTAGTGTGGATAAGCAGATGTAGACCTGTGTGAGGAATACAGCTGACTGTGTGGGTGTGTCGTGCAAATACAAAGTAATGTCATGTGGGCTGTCATGCCGCCATACACTGTGTGTGTATTGTAGCCAGACAGTAGGTATGTTGTATCAGACACATACTCTGCAACTGTACAGATGTACGCAGACTGTGTAGAGGTATGCCTCATATGTTTGCTGTGTTCCACGTAACAGTAACAGTCCGGCACCCTCATGATAACTGACGACAGGAAACAACGACAAACATGTGATGAAGACACCAAATCAGACAGAAATGCCATACTCATGCATAACATATCACTGTGCTCACTAGCAAAGAGCAACATGTCATTACTGGCCCTGAGTGTCCCACTATCACATAAAGCCTTGTCCAGATATACGCTCCTTGAGGTGGAGTGTTATGAACAGAAACAGATACATGTGTGTGGAAACATTATTATCCACTGCAAGATGATGGAATGTGCTGCAGTAGGAAGTGCAGTACTGTCCGCAGGTATGAGCTGAAATGCAAATTAAACAGCAGTCTACATGAATTACCTATATTGGCGACACCTGCACAGATGATTATAGTGGGACATACACACGACCATGCACACAGCTCAGATAGACATACACACATCATAAATAGGCAATGATACACAAAGTCTATGGCATGTACGAGTACAGTGACAGTACAGCAAGGATAGCTGTCTGCCAAGATATACAACGGATGTCTGTAAGGGCGTGTAACACATCCCGGAACACGGACGTTGCATGGACAATGTTCGGATTTGCATCGTACCACATTGCTATGTGTAAGCTGTGCAAATATGCGATACACGGGACAGACAGCTGTCCATGCAAGAGCAGCGCTATGGGCATAAAATATATATATATATATATATATATATATATATATACATCGAGAGAGATACAGACAGACACATGTGGCAAGGCCGGTAGTGAAACCTACACATCACTACCCTATCACACCACAGCATGACGCACGTAGAGAACATGCTACGGTGGTCGCTAACCACAGCAGACACACAGGCAGTCCACTAGGTGCGTCTCAACATCCGCAAACACAGAGACGTCAGCAGGATATATGTGTGTTGCGAAGCGCCTAAAACCATAACCTATGAACCCATGCGGCTGGGAGCATAGACACACACACACATCTGGCAGGCATGGGAATTGACCTTACACCTACCTACCCTATCGCACGACAGTATGACACAATTACAGAATGCGCTACCCAGATTACTGAACACAGCACTGTCAGAGGCATACGTCTAGGTGGGTGACATAATCCGCAAAGGAATAGACGCTGATAGCAAATGTATGTGTTGTGAGGTGTCTAAAAGCATCACTGTCTCCAGAGGCAGCTGAAAACACACACACACACGCACTTGGAAGGGCCAGGAGTTGAACCTACACCTACCTACATGAACACACTACAGCATGATGCATTTACAGAATGCGCTACCGAGATTACTGAGCACAGCACTGTCAGGGGCATACTTCTAGATGGGTGACATCATCCGCAAAGGAATAGATGCCGATAGCAAATGTATGTGTTGTGAGGCGTCTAAAAGCATCACTGTCTCCAGAGGCAGCTGGAAACACACACACACGCACTTGGAAGGGCCGGGAGTTGAACCTACACCTACCTACATGAACACACTACAGCATGATGCATTTACAGAATGCGCTACCGACATTACTGAGCACAGCACTGTCAGAGGCATACTTCTAGGTGGGTGACATCATCCGCAAAGGAATAGACGCTGATAGCAAATGTATGTGTTGTGAGGCATCTAAAAGCATCACTGTCTCCAGAGGCAGCTGGAAACACACACACACACACACACACACACACACACACACACACACACACACACACACACACGCACTTGGAAGGGCCGGGAGTTGAACCTACACCTACCTACATGAACACACTACAGCATGATGCATTTACAGAACATGCTACCGAGATTACTGGGCACAGCACTGTCAGAGGCATACTTCTAGGTGGGTGACATCATCCGCAAAGGAATAGACGCTGATAGCAAATGTATGTGTTGTGAGGCGTCTAAAAGCATCACTGTCTCCAGAGGCAGCTGGAAACACACACACACACACACACACACACACACACACACACACACACACACACACACACACACACACACACACACACACACACACACACACACACACACACACACACACACACACACACACACACTGGGAAGGGCCGGGAGTTGAACCTACACCTAACTACATGAACACAATACAGCATGATGCATTTACAGAACGCGCTACTGAGATTACTGAGCACAGCACTGTCAGAGGCATACTCCTAGGTGGGTGATATCATCCGCAAAGGCAAGGATGCCGATAGGGAATGAATACAGAGTGAGCAGTCACACAGCATGTTACTATCCCAAGGTGGACGTACAGTAACACGGCAGTGCTGCACTCGGGAATACTAACTATCTACAGAGCACTACATCACGAAATGGATACGGGTAGCACCACAGACAGTACACCCTTTGAGAGAGCAACCAGTGTGTTTGATGTAGGCATCCATTGTGGCATAGCAACTATATATAATTCACCTGGATGGCCACCATGGCTATGCAGGATGTCAATGGCCATGGCTACACGCCTAGTATCAGACGTCGGTGCCGAATGTACTGTGTGTCCATGAATGGCATACTGGGCATGCTCACACACTTAGCATTTGCAAAGTGCAAACATGCATGCACATGGAGTGTAATCATGAAAGGGCAGAGTGTGGAACGTACTGTGTGTCCACCTACACAACAGCAAACCGGGCATGCTCACACACTTAGTGTTTGCAAAGGGGAAACATACATGCACACGGGGTATAATCACAGAAGGGCGCAGTGTGCAATGTACTGTGTGTCCATCTACACAACTGCTTACTGGGCATGCTCACACTTAGCATTTGCTACGCGCCATCCAGCATGCAGACGGAGTGTACACACAGAAGGCATACACATGGAGTGTAATCATGGAAGGGCAGAGTGTGGAATGTACTGTGTCCACTTACACAACAGCAAACTGGGCATGCTCACACACTTAGCAGTTGCAAAGGGGAAACATGCATGCACACGGGTATAATCACAGAAGGGCAGTGTGCAATGTACAGTGTGTCCATCTGCACAACTGCTTACTGGGCATGCTCACACACTTAGCATTTGCTACGCCCGCCCAGCATGCAGACGGAGTGTACACACAGAAGGCATACACATGGAGTGTAATCATGGAATGGCAGAGTGTGGAATGTACTGTGTGTCCACCTACACAACAGCAAACTGGGCATGCTCACACACTTAGCAGTTGCAAAGGGGAAACATGCATGCACACGGGGTATAATCACAGAAGGGCGCAGTGTGCAATGTACAGTGTGTCCATCTACACAACTGCTTACTGGGCATGCTCACACACTTAGCATTTGCTGCGTCCAGCATGCAGACGGAGTGTACACACAGAAGGCATACACATGGAGTGTAATCATGGAAGGGCAGAGTGTGGAATGTACTGTGTGTCCACCTACTCAACAGCAAACTGGGCCTGCTCACACACTTAACAGTTGCAAAGGGGAAACATGCATGCACACGGCGTGTAATCACAGAAGAGCGCAGTGTGCAATGTACTGTGTGTCCATCTACACAACTGCTTACTGGGCATGCTCACACACTTAGCATTTGCTACGCGTCCTATAGCATGCAGACGGAGTGTACACACAGAAGGCATACACATGGAGTGTAATCATGGAAGGGCAGAGTGTGGAATGTACTGTGTGTCCACCTACACAACAGCAAACTGGGCATGCTCACACACTTAGCAGTTGCAAAGGGGAAACATGCATGCACACGGGGTATAATCACAGAAGGGCGCAGTGTGCAATGTACAGTGTGTCCATCTACACAACTGCTTACTGGGCATGCTCACACACTTAGCATTTGCTGGCGCTGTCCAGCATGCAGACGGAGGTACACACAGAAGGCATACACATGGAGTGTAATCATGGAAGGGCAGAGTGTGGAATGTACTGTGTGTCCACCCACACAACAGCAAACTGGGCATGCTCACACACTTAGCAGTTGCAAAGGGAAACATGCATGCACACGGGTATAATCACAGAAGGCGTGTGCAATGTACAGTGTGTCCATCTACACAACTGCTTACTGGGCATGCTCACACTTAGCATTTGCTACGCTACCGTCCAGCATGCAGGAGTACACAGAAGGCATACACATGGAGTGTAATCATGGAAGGGCAGAGTGTGGAATGTACTGTGTGTCCACCTACACAACAGCAAACTGGGCCTGCTCACACACTTAACAGTTGCAAAGGGGAAACATGCATGCACATGGCGTATAATCACAGAAGAGCGCAGTGTGCAATGTACAGTGTGTCCATCTACACAACTGCTTACTGGGCATGCTCACACACTTAGCATTTGCTACCCCCCCGTCCAGCATGCAGACGGAGTGTACACACAGCAGGTCACAGTAAGGTAAACCTGTCCACACGCACAGGGTGGTCACACATGCAGTTACTCGTACACACAGATGACATCACAGGTGTCACGGGTGCAGGTCAAACATGTACACACTGCAGTGAACACTTTAGCTGTCATGCCAGCACCATGTCATCGGTGCAGCAGTAAGTCTCACGGTCCAACAACAGCATGTGACATATGTCCACAGGTCTGTATAGCAGTGTACACCAGTTGTGCAGAGTACACATGTACTAACAATGATCCAACATGTGTGATGTAGTCCACCCATATCAGTATACATGGACAGGTCGGCTCCACACATACCATGGCCCTGACACAGCTGAGACACATGACTGCTGCTGTACCACAATGAACAAACGTCTGGATATGTCATACATGTGATTGTCTGGATGTGTGCATGGACTGCACACATGACACATACAAAGCCTGTGATGTACCACATGCATAACACTGGCGTACGCAGTGCTACACACACGAATGGAAGGTGGACCCATGTCTGTGGAATGCTCCCACTACAGGGTGTAGCAGTGTTGACTGGGACACATACCCTTGTATTGTTTGCCTGTGACAGCTGTGATACCATACCACAGTCCATGTTTTATGTATGTCAACACACATGTCAAAAAGTAGCAATGCATACACACATGGCAACAGGTGACACATGTGACATGTGTACTGAGCATGGAGCAGCCATGCATGAGCAGTGGCCGATGTCCATAACATAGTTGCAACAACCTACCACATGCATACCCATCATAGGAGCCGTTATACGGTGGTATAGAAACAGCACGTATGGAGGTATGTGTGTACATAATGTGTTTGAACACCTGTCCACATGCATGTGTGCAGGTGTTGGCTCAAAGTTGTGTCACACACCATCCTACCCTGCCATGTGCATACAGTATGCTATGTCGCTGTTACATGACAGTGCTGACATAATGCATACCCAGCGGTCAGGTGTTATCGACTGTATGTCACATGGCTACTGTAACACCTACCACCCCCCAAGTGCATATATCAGCACATCTGCCGGATACATGGGTTAACCCAAACCCCC
>NC_056746.1:230020610-230083110 GCF_019279795.1 Protopterus annectens
GTGGGGCTCGAACCATGAATGGCTGCTCTTCAGCCAACATCTCTACCGCTACGCTATTGCTTCCTGGCTTATTTTGCATATTTAGTTCTTGTATGCTTTCCCACTGACTGCTAACTGTAGCTGCGCTACGGGCACCCCCGCGCAAACGAGCACACTCACGGTTAAACATTTTTTACAATTTAAAATAAAATATAAAATGTGTTTATGTTTTCTGTTCATAGTCTGTGGGGGCATGTGTTGTGTTCTGTTTATTCACATTTCCGTGGACTCTGTCGTGGGTGTTTACTTTGGGTACTTTTCCTCTTCTGGGGGCGTGTCCGCTTACAGGGCTCGGCCTACGGACACGCCCCCTACTGTCTTACACAGACCGTGTTGGCCTTAAGTGTGATTCAGCATGCTCTCATTAATATGCAGAGCATGCTGACATCACTCCGTTTAACTGCAGCCTCCGTGTACGAGTTATAACTCTTACACGGAGGCTTCGTGAATCCTGCCCAATGCCTTTGAGCTTCCAGGAAAAAAAATTCTGATGACTGCTGGATGTAGCAGTTTGAATCACACACCAGCTTTTTTTACGTTCCCTAATTGGTGGGATAAATTTGGTATAAAGCGAGTAATCATTTTCCAGAAATGGTCTGTCTCCAATTTTTTTAATACCTTTCCCTTCCAGAGTTTTGTCAGGGTCAACTCTTTATGCTGGGATGATTTGTATCCTTACTAATACAGGTATTAGCTGCCTTCTTATGGCCAGGTTTGGGGCTTACACTATGTGGCCTTTCACTTAACGAATCCTGCTGTGGAATACCATTCCAATTGCTTAATTGAACTTTCATAAAATTAATGCAGGCTATTCCTTCCAGTTTCTCTGGCACGGCAGACAATTTCAGGTTTCGCTGTGCTTTATAACGCTACTATTTTTTTTTTTAATGGCTCTTCTTGAGAAGTGTCAAATTCAACCAGCCTGTGCTTCATTTCAGCCTCTGATTTTTTTTTTTTGCAGTTTTATAATTTTATCCGAATAACTAAAGATTGTATTTTGTTCCAGCCTTTTGTTGTTTGAGTTGATATTCTCCTTTAAAATGATGAAACGTTGATCACCTCTGAATATTTATTTTTTTCCTCCAAGTAACTGGAAGCTGCCTCTTATACCAAAATTTAAAGCTCAAACTGCTTTTTGCTGAAGAGCTACGATGTTTTTCCCTGACACTGTTTTCTAGTCACTTTTTCTGGTTGCTTTTCTTATTTGTTCTCTAAATTTCTTCTTTGTTATCCAGCCAGTAACTCAGTTTTACTCACATTGGTAATATCACCGGTCATTTCTCAGTATCTTTATTTTTCTCACAGGGAGACGTGAAATTAAGTTGTTGATCAGTATGCAGCCATCTTGGAAGTCAGTGAAAATGTTGAAGTATTTTAATGGATGTAGTACAGGTGAAAACATTTTTGACATACAGTAATAGATGTGAAGGGGAGGTGCAAGTGAGAGGGAAGAACAAGGGTGTTGCACTGAAGTACACGCTTACCTTTTTTTTTTTTTTTTTTTGTCCGAGAGAGTATTGCAAATGTAAGGAATAACCTTCTTTAAGGTGCAATAACAAGTGGTGAAAGAAGTCTATAATGTATGGAGAGAGAGAAAACATTTCTTAATAGCTATAGCAAAAAATATTGCACCAGTTGATCAGTTGTCTTTTTATCCATGATTGAAGTAGCCATTATCGGATGGCAGAACTTCTATTCACTTTTACCCTTGTTCCCTAAAATATTTTTGGGAGAGGGATGTTGAACAGCTTGTCTGTATTTCTTCATCCATCATTTAGCCAAAAAGTCCAAATTTTTTTCTCTCCATCTTCTGTCATGTTGACAGTCAACGTTCCCTGTAATTGACTTGTGCTGATTCATTCCCCAGATGTGGTGGAACCCCATGGTGGGAGATCCCTTCAAATTCTTTAGGGAGCAAGTCCAGAAGGGCCCATCATCTCCTTGGCAGACCTGAAGAATATTTTGTTCGCTTTTGCAGCCCAGTAACAGAGGTGGTTATGCAGTTTCCCAACTCCTCTTCCTTTGATAATATGGCTGTATGGATCACATAACTTGCTCACATGCACATCTTCACATTTGCATGCAAGAGCTGCTATTACTGGCTTGAGTGTCCCACCCTAGACACTTCACTTCTGTTCAAGATTCTCCTTCACCCACAGCTGTGGATGTGTCCAACCAGGGCCACCCATCCTCTTCTGCCTTCTCTTTTTAAGCACCTGAGCTGCTAATTCGGATCTGTTTGCCTGTGCCATTGTCACGTTTTTATTCCTTTGTCAACAGAGCAAGCAGTAAGTACTGTGTTTCACTTTTAGTTGTCTAAAATGCCCTCTCCATTATTTATTCAAAAAATCTGCATTTCACCTTTTTATACTTACAGATGTCCTTGAGGGATGTTTGTCCCATTTTTGTGTTTGTGCCTTTCCAGCTTCCCTTTTTAATTGCCATAGGATTGAGATAAAATTGAGAGACATGACAGAAAGTTATTTTTGCATATTGGGGGGGGGGTCTTTATCTGATGCACACATTTGCTGCAGTTTGCTCTGTTATGCAAGTTGTAAAGGAAGTGATGTAGCTTATTATTTTGTACAGCACTTTTATTCCACATAGTGGTTCCACTCAGAACTGTTCTCTTTGTTGTGCCTGGCATTTTGTAGCTGCAGAGTTCCGTTTTGTGACGTTTTCTGCTGTGGTTCAGGTCTTAAATCTGCTGTAGGGGTATGTACAGTTCCAGTTGCTGTTGGATAACCATGACATTTTGTATTTTCCTGGTATTTAATCACTTTTGGTGGTCCCCATATTTGGGCAGTGTGGCACTGTATTCGCATGAAGTGCTTATTTCTTCTTTCAGGCTGCACTGATCCTGGCTTATCTGGTATTTTTAAAGGATTTGAAGGCTAAGGGTCTCACTTTGCTCAATCGTGATGGACTAGAATGACACACTTGCCTTGAACTCTGCTGCTGAATTTGATTTGAAAAGTAGTTCCACAACATGTAAGAAGTGTTGTCCTTAATACAGTGGGTTGGATGAATATGCAGCTCATTACCAGAGTCCATTTGGCAGTTGGAAGTACTGGACTTCATAACTATCATTTCTCACTGTACCACTTCTCTGGACTAGTACACTATAGTGCTCGCCTTTGCCTGGCTGTATGTGATGGTAACTCAGCTTTACTGCTTTATATTTCTCAGTTGCAGTTTGTCGTGCTGTATTGTACATTGCTACAGTGTACTCTTTGCTACCCTACTACATTGTTTTCTTGCTGTGATAGTGTCACTTGCTTTATTGCAATACTTTTTTGCACTCTATTACTGTGGCATCCAAGCCTGCTGTTTACACCTTGAGTAATGTGTTTTGGCACCCATGTCTGTTGTGTACCTAACACTTCTTGTAATATTTTTCCTGTTGTATTAATCTCTGTACTTGAAGTCTTGGAGAAATTTGTCTCTCTCCAGTGTTGTGCAGTGGTACACTAAAGTGGTATTGCACATCACTGTTAAATCCTTGACTGCTGTTCTGGCAGTCTTACATTACTTTATTGAACATTTGTCTTCTTGTGCTGTGGCATCCATGTCATCTATCCACCAAACCAAACCTGTATAGAGACTGTCTCTCTAACTTTAATACAACCCAATTCAACTATATACTGTCATCCTTAAACTGGTCACTCCTTAAAAATATCCCTCAAAATGAGGCATTCAAAATATTCAGTAACATCTTCCTGAACACCCTAGACTCCCTCGCACCCTCTAGAAAAATTCAAATAAAATCCAATTATGCTCCCTGGCTTTCCAGTGAAACCAAGCCCCTTATGCTAAATGGAGATAAAGCTTGGAAAGCATGGATCAAAACTAAGGAACTACCCTTCATAATTACAGATGTCTCAGAAAGAAATCAATGCAGATAAAAAGTCCATCTTTACCTCTGCCCAACTAAATAGCAAATCCAACCCTCAAAAGTTCTGGTTTACCATTAATAAGTTTTTCTCCAGGCTGCCCCTCAAATCCCTCCCCACTACCCTAACACAACCCCCTCTTGAAAGAGCTACCCAACTTAATAAACACTTTATCGACACTACCCAGACTACCGTCCAACTGTCACTCTACTCCTCAGCCTACCCCTCCCAACCCTTCTAACAATCAACCATTCTCTCTTCATCCTATAGGTTCATACTAGGCTATCTGTCCTAGGGCATTTATAAGCCTAGCCAGAGTGTGTTTGGCTTTCGCCACCCATTTTAAATTTAATTTTGCTATGCCCTTTTTCGAGGTTAGTATACTGTCTAACAGTGACACAGAAGTGATACCCGGGGTAAACCTACGATCTCCCGTCCACTCGTCAAGATTCCTCTTGAGAGTCAATGAGGGACTCTGCCTAACCTGGACTGGGATTTTATTCCAGAGTGAAGGGAGCCTCTGGGTTATGAATCTGTCCCTCCAGCATGTCCTATTTATTTCATTGCTGAGGTTCAAGTCTCTCGAGCGCGTAGCTCGATGGGATTTGGATTTTCTGAAGTGCAGCATGTCCATTAATTCCGGGTTGGACATGGCTTTATATGTCGGGCACAGATCGCCTCTGAGCAGGTGGTATGCCGCTGAGTAGAGCTGGAGTTTCTTTAACTGGGCAGCATATGGCATCTGTTTGAGCCCTTTGATCCTCTTGGTGAGGTACTTTTGGGGTCTTTCCAGTTTCTGCAGGTGTCTGGTAAGGTACATCCCAAAAGGGGCACTGTACTCCGTTATGGGCTTGATGAGGGATGAGTAAAGAGGCACGATGACCCCCCCTGATCTAGATGTGAATCCCTTCATGATTAGGTGGGCTATATAAAATGTTTTACTAGCCACTTTGACCATGTGGTTGTCAAATGAGAGATTGCTATCAACTTGGGTCCCCAGGTCCCTAATGACTTCTTCTGTACTTAATGGATTATCACCTATGTGGTAATTTGTGGGCACTTTGTTTTTGCCAAAGGAGATGACTATACACTCTTTGCATTTAGCTTGAGGCCATGGCTCTGGCACCAGTTGTCTGTTTCTATGAGGCCCTTTTGGAGGATGCTTGTGTTGGCTGGAGAGTCTATTATGGCGCCCAGTTTGCAGTCATCTGCGAACTTGGTCAGCCACAGTCCTTCCGTGTTTGCCTGTACTTCTGAGAAATATATACCGAACAAGAGAGGTCCCAGGACTGAGCCTTGTGGGACGCCACTTGTAACTGGTTTAGAGTCTGACATGGCTCCAGCAATTCTAACCATGTGGGCTCTGTCCTTGAGCCAGTTTGCAACCCATCTAGTGACATAGGGGTTTATATTTAAGCTGGTGAGCTTATCAATAATGCCAGAGTGGGGTATTGTATCGAAGGCTTTTGCGAGGTCCAGGTAGGCTGTGTGGACCACCTTCCCCTCGTCAATGGCCTTGGGTGACTGTTTCAAAGAAATCGACCAGGTTTAAGAGGCAGGATCTGCCCTTAACAAAGCCGAACTGGGTAGGATCCAGTGTCTGTAGGTCCCCAATATCTTTATTTATGAGGTCCATGATGATCCTTTCCATAGCTTTGCAGACCAAGCTAGTCAGGCTTATGGGGCGATAGTTTCCAGGATCTGTTGAGGCACCACCTTTGTGGAGAGGGACCACTGTTGCTGTGCGTCACTCTTAGGGTACATATCCTGTAGTAAGTCTGAGATCTCTTCTTCTAAAACTCAAACCCTGCTCTTCCTCCAGTGATGATCTACCTCTTACCTTCCTTAAACTTGCTGCTGATTCCATTGCATATCCAGTGTCTATACTAATAAATAGATACATTCAGGAATAGACTTTCCCAACCTTTTGGAAATCCTGTTGTACTATCCCACTGCACAAAGGAGGTAACTCCACAGACCCATCTAACTACCGCCCCATAGTTATCCTACCCCCCCTCAAGATTCTCGAGAAATGCATCCACAAACAACTGCTAAATCACCTCCTCAAACACAATCTTCTCACTCCCACCCGACATGGATGTCGTCCCTACCATAGCACAACTACTGCCCTGTTATCCTTCACCCATAACATTGCTGAGGCCCTAGATAATAACAAACTTTTATCTTCTCTTCCTGGACCTTTCCAAGCCATTCGATTTATAGTCTCCCATCCCCTACTGCTACCTAAACTTGCTAGTCTCAGTTTATCTTCCTCCTCCCTTGCCTGGTTCTCCAGTTACTTATCCTGCAGGCAGCAATCTGTTAAATGACTCTCTTCCTCTTCTCCATTCATGTCTGTCCCAACTGGAGTTCCTCAAGGCTCCATCCTGGGTCCCCTCCTGTTTAATGTCTTCACCAATGACCTCCATACATCTTGCCAACAATCCTCCCTCATCCAGTATGCCGACGATTCAACTCTCATCTCCATCCCTGACAAAATCCCTGAACTCCATACTCTTACTCAGCAAGTCTTTCTATCTACTGAGCAGTGGCTAACCAGTTACCTAGTTATCCTTAACCCAAAAAAGACCAAACTCTTAGTCTTCCTTCCCCGTTCCCTCAACCTCCACAAATTACTTTTACCATTATTTCCTCTAATAACATTATCATCAAGCCTGAAGCTCGTACAAAACTCGAGTCATCAATGATGAACTCAAATTTAATATGCACATCCTCCAATCTATAAATTAGACTCTCACCAAACA
This sequence comes from Protopterus annectens, assembly GCF_019279795.1. Classification (NCBI taxonomy): domain Eukaryota; kingdom Metazoa; phylum Chordata; order Ceratodontiformes; family Protopteridae; genus Protopterus; species Protopterus annectens. Next base: position 230,027,308 of record NC_056746.1, read on the forward strand.
CTAGGTGTACTATACCGTAATAAAACATTTCTAACTGATAATGCTAGACTCTCCCTTGCTCAAGGTCTTCTCCTCCCATCCCTTCTTTATGCTGCTACAGTGTTCACTAACATTCAAACTACTACCTTACACAAACTCCAACAAACTTACCACAAGATAGCTAAAGTCATCACAAACCCTTCTCTTCTTACAGTACACATCACTGCCTAGCCCTAAATTCTCTCAACTGGCTTGAATTCCCCCATCTGCTCTTGCTATCACAACTTCAGATGTTACATTTCATTCGTTACAAACCTTAATCTCGCCCTGCTCTCTCTTCCTTCACTTCCATCTACTCACCTTCACGTTCTCTGCATACCTCTAATCAGGGCCTACTACACATCTGCCAACCCAAAAAAAAAACTGTAGGTTAACTCCTTTATAAATACTCCGTTGCCCAAGCTTGGAACAAACTTCCCAGAGATGTATGCTCCACCATTCATCCATCCCACTTTTAAGGAAAAACTCAAACTTAATCTGCTTAACTCCAAAACCTGTCCCTGCCATGCTCATACCTAAACTCCCCTTTCCCCTCTTGTATACCTTATAAGCAACTCCCTGCGCAAATAAGTATCCCTTTATTGTGGACACTTACTTTGACTCTAATGCCTGTCTGGACTGCACTCTTTCTTGTAAATATGTAAATATATTTTGCTACTCTGTAAAAAAAAAAATAAGATTGGTGCATTTTACACGTGTTTGCTTATAGTACATTGTATTTTCAATGTCTGTAGTAGTATTTTCTATTGTTATCTAACTTTTCTTGGAAATATCTGTATTTTGCTATTAATTGTGCTTTCATGGAGCTTTTCTCCTTGGGTCTCCACTGAAAATGGGCAATAAGCCCAGCTGGACCAACCCAGTTAAATGTCAATAAATAAATAAATAAAATAAATAAAAATAAAACTGTTCAGTAGGTCCTTGAATTACTCTACTGAGCTGCAATATACTGCTTTGAGTTTTGTTGAATTGTACTGTACTTTGCAATATAGGTTCATAGAGTAGTAGTAGGTTAACTGCACTTGCAAGCCATTTTAAGTCTAGCCAGTTATCCCTTATGAGGCTCAAACCCTGCACTTTGTGTTTGTAAGGCAAACACCTTAACCATTAGGCCACCCTCCCTCCCAACTTATCAGTTTTGTACTCCATTCTGCTGTATTGTTTTGTAACTATTTTCGCTGTTCCCTTATGTCATACAGCTGCAGTTTTTTGCTGTATCATACCGTGTTGCATTGTTCTTAGACTCTTTGCACTGATTCTCTGTCCCTTTATACATCATACACCCCCACTACACACCCTTTCTAGACGAACAAAGGTTAACAAATTCTCTAACATTGCATAATGTTTAAACGGCAGGAATTGAATAATTTATGATTATATAGTAATGTGTATGCAGTATAATGTTTGTCATGTTATTGTTGTTTGATTACTTTATGTGAATGTGAATGTAAATTTGCCTATGTCACAAGTGATTATAGCAATAACCCACGCCTGGGTGTGGGTAATGCTGGATTTGCCCACAGTTGGTGTGGTTTGGTCCCGAAGCCCGAGGGACCAAACAAAGCCAACCGTGGGTAAATACAGCATTACCCACACCCAGAAGTGGGTTATTGCTATTATACCATGACATTATTTAAGAAAAGAAACTATTACTTTTCTTAAATAATGGCATAGTATAATGCCTGTTTACTGCCCTTCCGCAGATGTCTGGCATCCGCGGCAGTTCTGATGTACTGCGCCTGCCAGTACATCAGAGCTGTGGCAAAAGCAGCGGAAAGCAAGATCTCCGTTGCTTTTTACTGTTTTCGCTATGTTAAATGGGTTTAACATAGCAAGACAGTTTAAAATAAGCAACGGAGATGTCCGTTGCTTATTTTAAAACTGTCTCGTTATGTTAAACCCATTTAACATAGCGAAACAGTAAAAAAAGCAACGGAGATCTTGCTTTCTCCATTGCTTTTTTTTAAAACACTGTCTCGCTATGTTAAATGGGTTTAGCATAGCGAGACAGCTTTAAAATAAGCAACGGAGATCTCCGTTGCTTATTTTAAAGCTGTCTCGCTATGTTAAACCCAATTAACATAGCGAGACAGTGTTTTAAAAGTAGAGTTATACTAATGGAAAAAAGTCCGGGTGACCGGACCTTTTTCCATTAGTATAACTCGATTTGCAATGTGCACGCTGGCCAATCAGCGTGCACGTTTTGGGGGGGTCATGGTATAATATGCAAGTTTTCCCCTAAACACCTTTATTAAATTATGTTTGCCGCCTGTTTTTAGGTCAGCCACAAGTCCACAGTCAGTCTCTGCCTCATTTGTTCCCAGCCTTCTAGTTCTTGGCACCTGGAGGCAGTGTATAAACTGCCTCGTTTGACAACCACTCGCCATTACCCCCAAAGTGAGTCTACTTGTAAGGGGTGCAAATTCATATTACTGCCGACCTATCGCACATTTTTATCTGTGCTCATACGTGCATCACACCTATACACTGTGAGGTGAACATTAATCCTTCCTTTGCTGAGTTGCTCCAAAATCGCTTCCAAAGACATCATAGGCATGGCGCAGTAAATATGTGCATATTGGCTAAACCTCAGCAATGCACTGATTAGCCTTTTCATACCACACACAACTTCTTCCACCACTACTTTCCGAGGCAGATCGCCAAAGTGGTTTCCTAGTCTCTTCAGGCTGCAAGACCAGTCTACTTCCCATTATGATGATATTGATGATATAGGCGAGACTCTAGGTTGGCATTCCAGTGCACCATTCCTAAGGTTGAGCAGAGTCTGGGTAACAAATACAGCACACCCTTGGACCTAAGAGGTATCATAGTCCCTTCTCTGGTATGAATATGACTTTGATCTTTTCTTTGTTCATGTGGGTATGATTGATTTGAGATGCACCCGTCTTAGACCTCATGAAGAGGAGTCCTGACTAAGTTCTCTAAGGGAAGAAGGAAACTAGTTGTGTGCAGTACCTTGCTGTCACCATGACTGACATCTCAATATAAGCAAAATATTATTGACTGTAATAACTGTCTTAGCTGTAATTTTGAGGAGGCCCTGTGTTTGTGTGTGTCTGCGAGTACGAGCCTAGAATATGATGGAAGATGGTCCTTGTTTTTCAAGGGAGGAATAGCCCTATCTCTCCAGGGCTTTTGCATACCAAGACATTCTATATCCCATAATAACTTTTAGGCAGTGTCATTCTGTTTAGGCTACCAAACTAATAAATGAAATTTGAACACAGTAATTGTCACTGTAGTGTTGCTCAATGCTAAGAACTTAAATAAGAAAACACCCTTCATCAAGGCTTTCCTGTTTCTGAAAAATGTGAATATGTGTGATGTCCTTCAAGAATGCAACTGCAGTCCTGACATATGGGTTGTCCTGCCCCAGGCAGCCCTTCGGTCGGCCGGATTCCAAAGTCTGGGTCCGGCGTCGGCTGATGTCGCCTCCTCCCCGAAGTCAGAGTGGCTGGAGTATAAAGGCATCCGCCGACGCCATCTATTTCAGTCTTTCTTGCCGCGCGGTGCCCGAAGCAGAAGCAGTTCGCAAGTGCCGGTCGGTCATCTCCTGTGTTTTCAGTTACCGAAGTCATCTAAAAGCTAAGTACGCCGTTGGGGAACATTTTTTCTTGCCTCAGCCGATGTCAGAAAAAATTGAAAAAGTTAATAATTGTTTGTCTTGTGGTAAACAAATAACTCATAAGGACTTCCATTCTTACTGCCTCCCTTGCCTGGGCCCAGACCACGACGTCTCGGCCTGTGCTTGCTTTAATAAGCGCACACTCAGGCGCCGGGCAGAATTTGCCGAAGACGTTTTTGGCGAATCTTTCGCCTACATCATGCCGTCGGAACAACCGACAGCACAATCTACCAAAAAACGCAAGGACCGGGACCGACATCCTCGGCCCGCGTCGTCCACCAATACCACGCCTAAGCCCTCTGCGAGTGCATCGGTCCCTTCGGAAGCGGTAATTCAACCGCCCCAGGCCGACACCACTTTAACGCGTTCTTCGGTGCCGGTTGTTGATTTTCCTCCAGAAACCGAAGCTCTAGATTTACCCGACACCATTCCTGTGGACAAGGTTACCCCTGCACGTGGGGCAGCTAGGCCTCCGGTATCCATGTCCATCAAGGCCTTTGCATGTGCTAAGGCTGCCAGCCAGGCCAAGGCCCATCCTAAATCTACTTCTCAGGGCCCCTCTTCTGATAGACAGATCATGACTCTTGCTGCAGATCTAATCTCTCTTATCAGGGGTTCTCAGCCGCACCCAGACAGAGGTTCTCAGCCGCCTGCAGATAAAAGGCCTAGAACTGAGCAGACAGACGCCCTCTCTTCAGATGAAGCCTCTGGGGATTCAGAGCACTCAGATACCCAGGAAGAATCCTTCCAGGCCTATGAGGACTCTGATGCTGAGGATTCAATTCCCTCTGCCTCCCCTCCAGAGGATATTTCTTTTGGTGAAGTTCTCCACTCCATGAGAGGACATTTTCAGTGGCAGGGTCAGGAATTTTCTGACTCCAGGAAAAGGCTACGTACCTTCCTTAAGCTACCCCAACACAGACCTTTAGCTATTCCTCCAGTGTTGGATGTCTTTGATGTATAGTCCGTCTCCGGTGCTTCGCCTGATTCTCTCCCTCCTGCTCTTGTCAAGCCTGACAGTTATTACAGGGTCCCTGAAACGCATAAGCATCTCTTTAAGGCCCACTCTGTGGATCTAGAAACTATTTCACAGGGCCCCAAAGGAGTGGCTACTTCCTCGGCCAAAAACCCTCTACCCTCTGACAGGGAAGCTAGGTCCCTGGAGAGATGGGACAAAACAAGTTTATACCTCTTCCACCCTTGCCATGAGGTCACTCAACTGCCTTTTTCATATGTTTCAGTACCAGGATTACTTAATGGATGATTTGCAGAAAAAGTTAGCCTCTCCTGAGCCTATAGATAGAAAGGCATTGCAGGATTTGGTTCATAATACTCAGCAGGTTAGCAGTCATTTTCTTCAGTGTGGTTATGATGCATTGGAAGCTTCATGTAGGGCAGCCATGACAGGGGCCGTTATACGTAGACATGCTTGGTTGAAAGAACAGCCACTGCCAGACCATGTTAAAGTTAAGCTCCTGGATGCACCTCTGGAAAAACAGAAGCTTTTCGGTGCTAATGCACAGGATGTGTTGAAGTCTATTGAGGAAAAGGCAAAATCGGTACAGACGGTCAAGGATTTCCTCCAGGTTCAGCCTCCCAGATTCAGCAGGAATTGGCCTTCAAAGAATTGGTCCTTTCCAGACTCAGACAAGTTTCAAAGGGGAAAAAACAGGCGTGCTCGAGGTAGAGGGCAATACTGAGGCTCCTACAGGGGCCGCCAATGGCAACCACCCAATCAGAGAAGTGGCGCAGGGAGTTCACCTGCACCACAAGGACAATCACAATGACTTGACTTTCACTCCGCCTACCAAGGCTCAAAGAGAAGCACCTCTAGGTGGAAAATTATCCTTATTCTCAAAGAACTGGCACATTTTAACCAAGGACAAATGGATTCTGGACATAATAGACAGAGGTTACAGGTTCCACTTCCACACCTTACCAATGAGACAAGGCATGCCAAACCTGCCACAAAATCAAAGGGCAGAGGCTCTCTTACAAGTTTCAAAGCGGTTACAAATAAAAGCTATAGAAAAGGTTCCTCCTCAGGAACAAGGCCAGGGATTCTATTCAAGACTGTTCCTTGTTCCAAGAAAAGAAAAGCAATGGAGGCCTATACTGGACTTGTCCGTTCTAAACACCTTTCTCATTGTGCCAAAATTCAAAATGCTGACGTTACAGCAACTCCTTCCCATGCTGGGCAAAGGGTCTTGGCTGGTTACTCTGGACCTCAAGGAGGCATACCTGCATGTCCCAATCAGACACAGTTGCAGAAGATACCTCAGATTTTTTGCAGGAACAGAGCATTATGAATTCTCAGCATTGCCGTTTGGCTTATCTACTGCGCCCAAAGTATTCACGAAATGCCTGGCATCAGTAGTTGCACATTGCAGACTCCAGGGGATTCAAATATACCCTTACCTAGACGACTGCCTCATACAAGCAGACAGCAAACAAACCTTGATAAAAAAACTTGGACTATGTCATTCAGTTGCTACAGGCTTTGGGATGCACAGTCAACATTCAAAAATCAAGACTATTGCCATCCCAAAAGATTATTTTTCTAGGAGCAAAACTGGACACACAATCACAAATGGCTTTCCTCACAGAGGAGAAACAGCATTTACCAGATTACTTCAAAAGCCTAGCAAAACTTACCCAGCTGACCGCCAGGAAGATCCTGCAGGCCCTGGGTTTCATGGCATCTTGCATTCTTCTGATACCTCTGGCAAGACTACACATGAGAGCTACAATGGTACCTAAAAAGCTTATGGTCTCAACACAGCCACAACCTAGAAGACGTAATACCACTCATTCCATGCCTGCAAAGGGAATTTTTGTGGTAGGCTCAAGCAAGCCATTTAAACGAAGGCATGGCTTTCAACAAAGTTCAAGCAAGTCAAACCATTACAACAGACGCCTCAGATCATGGATGGGGGGCACACATGGAGGACAGATGCATTCAAGGTCAATGGACTCCCACGGAAATGCCTCTGCACATAAATCAAAAAGAGATGTTGGCAGTGATACATGCAATAGAAGCCTTTGGAAAATCTCTTCAACAAGGCCATCTGCTAATAAGGACGGACAACACCACTGTCGTGGTATATAAACAAACAAGGAGGCACTCGCTCGTATCCCCTCTGCAGACTAACAGTGGCTCTTTGGGAAAAGTCCCTGAAACTGAACATCCATTTGCAATCCCAGTTTGTTCCGGACAAGGACAATGTTTTGGCGGACAGGTTGAGCAGAAATTTCGTGGATCCACACGAGTGGAGACTGCATCCACACATTTTCTCACAAATAACAACTGCATGGGGAAGACCGGACATAGATCTCTTTGCTTCTCATCTCAATCACCACCTGGACAGGTTCTGCTCAAGGACACACCATCCTCTAGCCTGGAGAACGGATGCTCTCTCCTTCAGCTGGAATACCCTAAAAATCTATGCATTCCCTCCTCTACCATTACTGACCAAGGTGTTACTGAAGATCAAAGCAGAGCAACCAAAAGGAATATTGATAGCTCCAGACTGGCCAAGGCAGCATTGGTATCCCTTGCTACTGAGCATAACTCACACCAAACCGTGGCCCTTGCCCCAATGGCCTCTGCTCCTAACTCAACACAATTACAGGACTGTTCATCAAAACCTGCAAACATAATAACTGACCGCTTGGAAGGTTCCATGACTTTGACCCATGTCCCCCTCTCCGAAAAGGTTCAGGAAATCTTGCTGGAAGCACGCAGACCTTCCACCAGAAAAACCTATTCGGCCAAGTGGATGAGATTCATCATCTGGAATGCCAAAAAGGGCCAGGATGCATCAGTGATGAGCATACCCCAGATATTAGAATACTTGGCAGAAATGTTTCATAGTGACCTCTCATATTCTTCCATTAAAATTTCATGCTTCAGCAATCTCAGCAAATTACAACTGTGACCCACCTGTGTTTTCGCATCCCTTGCTAAGACAGTTTCTAAGAGGGATAAAGAATATCAAACCTCCCAGAAAACCACCAGTTCCTGCATGGGACCTCAACTACGTCTTGGAAAAATTAACTCTTCCTCCTTTTGAACCAGCAGCATCTTCAGAAATGCAATTCCTCTCCTGGAAAATGGTCTTCCTGTTGGCAGTTACCTCAGCAAGAAGAGTCTCGGAGATACAGGCCCTCATGGCAGTACCTCCCTTTCTCATTTTTCATCAGGACAGAGTTTCTCTAAGGACCAATCCTTCATTCATGCCAAAAGTGATATACAAGGTGTCTCTAAATCAAGCAATTCACCTGCCTACTTTCTTTCCCAATCCTCAAAATAAAGGGGAAAAGCTGCTGCATACTTTAGACATACACAGACAATTACGCTACTACTTGGACAGAACAAAGACCACCAGGAAGTCTGACCAACTATTTGTAGCCTATGCTGCCGGAGTGCAAGGAAAGGCAGTCTCCAAACAAACAATTTCAAAATGGATTGGACACTGCATCAGATTCTGTTACTCCTTCCATGGAAAGGGTGTGCCAGCCAATATTAGGCCACACTCAACCAGAGCTATAGCCACATCCACAGCCTTTCTAAGAGGAGTGGCTACAAAGGACATTCTAGAGGCTGCTACATGGAGCTCCGTGCATACATTTACCAAACACTACAACCTGCCTTTATACTCCAGATCCCGAACAGGCTTTGCTTCTGCAGTCCTGCAGGGTCTTTTAGCTACACCATCCCTTGCTTAGATCCTACCACCCCCAGCTTGGTTATGGTATTCAACCCATATGTCAGGACTGCAGTTGCATTCTTGAAGGACATAGTACAGTTTTGTACCTACCATAAATGTAGATGCCCGATAGATATGCAACTGCAGTCAGGTTTTCCCTCCCTCCTACCCCTCTGCTTTTTTCCTTGAGTCCATTCCCCCTCTCCTTTTTAGCTGGGGATATCTGTTATGGTGTATCTGTTTATTACTGTGGTGCATGTCTGGAATTTTTTCCTTATCCATTCACAAAATTTAGCCTTCCTTGGAGGGCACCTGGCATCTGTGGCAAGAAACACTGAAGAAGATGGCGTCGGCGGATGCCTTTATACTCCAGCCGCTCTGACATCGGGGAGGACGCAACATCAGCCGACGCCGGACCCAGACTTTGGAATCCGGCCGACCGAAGGGCTGCCTGAGGCAGGACAACCCATATGTCAGGACTGCAGTTGCATATCTATCGGACATCTACATTTATGGTAGGTACAAAACTGTACTTTGTCACTAAAACCTGGTTTGAGAGCAGTAATGGTAGTTCCTCCCTACATGGCTTTTCTGCTGAACACTTCTTTAAGCTTGCAGGCATAAATGGAATTAACGGTGGTGGTGGTGGTGATGTCTGTATTTATCCCAGACACCATCACATGTAGAGTAATTGACCAGGACTGTGACCTCCGACTTCTCTGTTACCCATCTTCAGTAAACAAGACCTTATACCACATCCAGGCCAACTGCAGAACCTTGTCCATGACGCCCACAAATCTGGAAACACATACCAATAAACTGAAGTGTCTGTCCATTAACCCAAATGCCATCTTTCTTGGGAACTTTAAGCCTCCATGAATTGGCACACCTACACCTCTACAGATATGCTTGGTGCTTCCTTGACTTTCAGTGCAAAATCCTCTCTGTCAAGAGGTACCCTCTCCCACTATAGGCATCGGTATACTTGATCTCATTTGTGCATTCCTCACCCATTATTGTAATTTCATTGGTCAAAGCCAATCACTATATGGTTTTATTTACTGTAAGGTCCATTTAGTTAAATGAGTAACCCGGTTATTTATTTATTTTTTTGAATTTTTAGTCTTCCCTGTGGCCATTTTTCCTTTAACTCGTTGATGACTTGGTTTATTATTTCTGTAATCCTTGATAATCCTGTAGCCACTTAAACACTTAAAATATGTCTAATTTTCCTGTAGATGCGTTCAGATAACTTGTTTCCTATGTTGTTTCTAAACTTCCAAGTACAAAGCATTCAGTCCATAACTCGGTTAGTCTAGTGTAAGCAGTCTAGGACCAAAGAGGGGCAGTTTTTAGGATCTAAATAACACATGTGGCTGTTTCCTTGGCAGTGTTAAGTACCCCTTGTTAGACCTCCTGCCTCTCCACTGAATAAATACCAGAATGCCGTAATAAACTTGAGTACCCTTCATGGACCCTATCAGTTATAGACCTGTTAACCCCAGTATTTGGTTTCTCCATATGTTTTGGATTTCTAGTACCATGACTGGAGTGGACCCCATTCCTACATCAAATTATGATTAAAGTTCACAAAATTAGTATCGTTTCAATCTTTTGTGTTAGCCAAAAGTAGATGTCCTTCAAGAATGCAACTGCAGTCATAACATATGGGTTGTCCTGCCTCAGGCAGCCCTCGGTCGGCCGAATTCCAAAGTCTGGGTCCGGCATCGGCTGGTGTCGCCTCCTCTCCGACGTCACAACAGCTGGAGTATAAAGGCATCGGCCGACGCCATCTTCTTCAGTCTTTCTTGCCGCGCGGTGCCCGAAGCAGAAGCAGTTCGCAAGTGCCGGTCGGTCAGCTCCTGTGTTTTCAGTACCGAAGTCATCTAAAAGCTAAGTACCCCGTTGGGGAACATTTTTTCTTGCCTTAGCTGATGTCAGAACAAATTGAGAAAGTTAATAATTGTTTGTCTTGTGGTAAACAAATACCTCATAAGGACTTCCATTCTTACTGTCTTCCTTGCCTGGGCCCAGAACACGACGTCTCGGCCTGTGCTCGCTTTAATAAGCGCACTCTCAGGCGCCGGGCAGAATTTGCTGAAGACTTTTTTGGCGAATCCTTTGCGTATACCATGCCGTCGGATCAACCGACAGCTCAATCTTCCAAAAAACGGAAAGACCGGGACCGGCATCCTCAGCCCGCGTCCTCTACCGATACTACTCCTAGACCCTCTGCTAGTGCTTCGGTCCCTGCGGAAGCAGTAATTCAGCCGCTCCAGACCGACACCGCGTTATCTACTCCTTCGGTCACGGAGACCTCTTTGGTGCCGGTTGTTGATTTTCCTCCGGATACCGAAGTTCTTGATTTACCCGACACCATTCCGGTGGACAAGGTCACTCCTGCACGTGGGGCTGCTAGGCCTCCTGTATCTATGTCCATCAAGGCCCTTGCACGTGCTTCGGCCGCCATCCAGGCCAAGGCCCATCCTAAACCTGCTGTCCAGGCCCCTTCTTCTGGTAAACAAATTATGTCTCTTGCTGCAGACCTTATTTCCCTTATCAGGGGGTCTCAGCCTCACCCAGACAGAGGTTCTCAGCCTCCTGCAGAGAAAAGGCCTAGAACTGAGCAGACTGAAAACCTCTATTCAGATGAGGCCTCTGGGGATTCTGAGCATTCAGATACTCAAGAAGAATCCTTCCAGGCCTATGAGGACTCTGATGCTGAGGAATCAATTTCCTCTGCCTCCCCTCCAGAGGATTTCTCTTTTTGGTGAAGTCCTGCACTCAATGAGGGAACATTTCCAATGGCAGGGTCAGGAATTCTCTGATTCCAGGAAAAGGCTCCGTACCTTCCTAAAGCTTCCCCAGCACAGACCTTTAGCTATTCCTCCTGTAATGGATGTTTTGGATGATGTTTTCTCCGATTCCAGTGCTAACCCTGACTCTCTCCCCCCTGTTCCTGTCAAGCCAGAGTCCCTGACACTCACAAACATCTCTTTAAGGCCCACAACGTGGATTTAGAAACTATTTCACAGGGTCCCAAGGGAGTGGCTACTTCCACTGCCAAGAACCCTTTGCCAGCGGATAGGGAAGCCAGGTCTATGGAGAGATGGGGTAAAAAAGTTTATACCTCTACCACCCTAGCCATGAGGTCTCTTAACTGTCTTTTTTCACATGTTTCAGTACCAGGATTTTTTACTGGATGATTTACAGAAAAAGTTAGCCTCTCCTGAGCCTATTGATAGAAAGGCATTGCAGGATCACATACATAACACTCAGCAGGTTAACAATCATTTTCTTCAGTGTGGTTATGATGCATTGGAAGCTTCAAGTAGGGCAGCTATGACTGGGGCTGTGATACGTAGACATGCTTGGTTAAAAGATCAGCCACTGCCAGACCATGTCAAAGTAAAGTTACTTGATGCACCTCTGGAAAAACAGAAGCTTTTTGGTGCTAATGCACAAGACGTGTTGAAGTCCATTGAGGAAAAAGCTAAGTCAGTACAGACAGTCAAGGATTTCCTCCAGGTTCAGCCACCCAGATTCAGTAGAAACTGGCCTTCAAAGAATTGGTCCTTCCCAGACTCGGACAAGTTTCAAAGGGGAAAGAACAGGCGTGGCCGAGGTCGAGGCCAATACCGAGGCTCCTACAGGGGACGCCAATGGCAACCTACAAATCAAAGAGGTGCTGCAGCCAGTCCAGCTGCACCACAAGGACAATCACAATGACTTGACTTTCATACCGCCTACAAGGGCTCAGAGATGCACCCTTGGGCGGAAAATTATCCTTATTCTCAAAAAACTGGCATATCTTAACCAAGGACAGTTGGATTCTGGATTTAAGACAAGGGTTACAGATTCCACTTCCATACTTTACCTACAAGACAAGGCATGCCAAACCTGCCACATCATCAAAGGGCAGAGGCACTCATTCAAGTTTCAAAGCTATTAAGTATAAAAGCAATAGAAAAAGTACCTCCCCAGGAACAAGGCCAGGGATTCTATTCAAGACTGTTCCTTGTTCCAAGAAAAGAAAACAAATGGAGGCCTATACTGGACTTGTCTACTCTAAATACCTTCCTCATTGTGCCAAAGTTCAAAATGCTGACGTTACAGCAACTCCTTCCCATGCTGGGCAAGGGGTCTTGGCTGGTCACTCTGGACCTCAAGGAGGCATACCTGCATGTCCCTATCAGACAAAGCTGCAGAAGATACCTCCGATTTCTTGCAGGGACAGAGCACTATCAATTCTCAGCATTGCCGTTTGGCTTATCTACTGCGCCCAGAGTGTTCACGAAATGCCTGGCATCAGTAGTGGCACACTGCAGATTCCAGGGAATTCAAATATACCCCTACCTGGACGACTGCCTCATACAAGCAGACAACAGACAAACCTTAATAAAAAACTTGGACTATGTCATGCAATTACTACAGGCCTTGGGATACACAGTCAACATTCAGAAATCAAGGCTACTGCCATCCCAACAGATTATTTTCCTAGGAGCCAAACTGGACACACAAGCACAAATGGCCTACCTCACAGAGGAAAAACAACAGCAGTTACCGGAGTACTTCAAAGGCCTAGCACAGCTCTCCCAGCTGACTGCAAGGAAACTCCTGCAGGCCCTGGGGTTCATGGCATCATGCATTCTTCTGGTACCTTTGGCAAGACTTCACATGAGAAAGCTGCAATGGTATTTGAAAAGCTTATGGTCCCAACACAGCCAAAGCCTAGAGGACGTAATCCCACTTATTCCATGTCTGCAAAAGGAATTCTTGTGGTGGGCTCAAGCAAGTCAATTTAAACAAAGGCATGTCTTTCAACAGACCTCAAGCAGGTCAAATAATTACAACAGACGCCTCAGATCATGGATGGGGGGGCGCACATGGAGGGCAGATGCGTTCAAGGTCAATGGACACCAAAGGAAAGACATCTGCACATAAACCAAAAAGAGATGCTGGCAGTGATACATGCAATCGAGAGTTTCGAAAAATCACTGCAGCAAGGACATTTACTAATAAGGACAGACAACACCACTGTCATGTGGTATATAAACAAGCAGGGAGGGACTCATTCTTACCCCATCTGCAGACTAACAATGATTCTCTGGGAAAAAGCACTGAGTCTGAAAATACACCTGCAATCCCAGTTTGTGCCAGGTAAGGACAATGTACTGGCGGACAAGCTGAGCAGAAATTTCTTGGATCCACACGAATGGATGCTGCATCCCCACATTTTCTCTCAAATAACAAAGACATGGGGAAGACCGTACATAGATCTATTTGCGTCTCACACGAATCATCACCTGGAAAAGTTCTGTACCAGGACTCACCATGCACTAGCCTGGACAACGGATGCTCTCTCCTTCAGCTGGAATTCCCTAAAAATTTATGCATTTCCTCCTCTGCCACTGTTGACCAAGGTGATCCTGAAGATCAAAGCAGAACAACCAACAGGCATTTTGATAGCTCCAGACTGGCCAAAGCAACACTGGTACCCATTGCTGTTGAGCATAACTTGGACCAAGCCGTGGCCTCTGCCCCTATGCCCCCTGCTCCTAACACAACACAACTACAGGACTGTTCACCAAAACCTGAAAACATTACATCTGACAGCCTGGAGGTTACTTTAACTCCTTCGGCTTCCAATCTTTCCAAGGCAGTTCAGGACATCTTATTGGAAGCAAGCAGACCATCCACCAGAAGAGCCTATTCAGCCAAGTGGAAGAGATTCAATATCTGGGCTGCCAACAGGAGTCAGGATACAATAGTACTGAGTATACCTCAGATATTGGAATACTTGGCAGAAATGTTTCATACTGGACTCTCTTATTCTTCCATAAAGATTCATGCTTCAGCAATCTCCGCAAGATACAATTGTGATCCACCAGTGTTCTCACATCCTTTGCTAAGACAGTTCCTGAGAGGGATAAAGAATATCAAGCCTCCCAGAAAACAACCGGTACCTGCATGGGACCTCAATTTTGTACTGGAAAAATTATATCTGCCTCCCTTTGAGCCAGCAGCAACCTCGGAGATGCAATTTCTATCATGGAAGACGGTTTTTCTATTGGCAGTCACATCAGCAAGAAGAGTCTTGGAGATACAGGCACTCATGGCAGTACCTCCTTTCCTCATTTTCCATCAGGACAGAGTCTCTCTAAGAACAAATCCTTCTTTCATGCCAAAGGTGATTTCCAGGGTGTCTCTAAATCAAGCTATTCACCTTCCCACTTTCTTCCCCAATCCTCAGAATAGAGGGGAAAGACTGCTGCATACCTTGAACATTGAACATACACAGGCAACTACGCTACTACTTGGACAGAACTAAGGCCACCAGAAAGTCTGACCAGCTGTTTCTAGCCTATGCTGCTGGAATACAAGGAAAAGCAATCTCCAAGCAAACCATTTAAAAATGGATTGGACACTGCATCAGATTCTGCTATTCTTACCATGGAAAAAGTGTGCCAGCCAATATTAGGCCACATTCCACCAGAGCTATAGCCACATCCACAGCTTTCCTAAGAGGAGTAGCTACAAAGGACATTCTAGAGGCTGCTACATGGAGCTCCGTGCATACATTTACCAAACACTACAACCTGCCTTTATACTCCAGATCCCGAGCAGGCTTTGCTTCGGCAGTCCTGCAGGGCATTTTAGCTACACCATCCTTTTCTTAGCTCCATCCACCCCCAGCTTGGCTATGGTATTCAACCCATATGTTATGACTGCAGTTGCATTCTTGAAGGACATAGTACAGTTTTGTACCTACCATAAATGTAGATATCCGATAGATATGTAACTGCAGTCGGATTTTCCCTCCCTCCTTCCCCTCTTTTCCTTCTTTTTGGGTCCATTCCCCCTGTTCCTTTTAGCTGGGGGTATCTCCTATGGTGTATCTGTTTATTACTGTTGTGCATGTCTGGAATTGTTTATCCATTCACCAAATTTAGCCTTCCTAGGAGGGCACCTGGCATCTGGGGCAAGAAACACTGAAGAAGATGGCGTCGGCCTATGCCTTTATACTCCAGCCGTTGTGACGTCGGAGAGGAGGCGACACCAGCCAACACCGGACCCAGACTTTGGAATTCGGCCGACCGAGGGCTGCCTGAGGCAGGACAACCCATATGTTATGACTGCAGTTGCATATCTATCGGACATCTACATTTATGGTAGATACAAAACTGTACTTTTTCTTATCACCTGCAATATGCCCAGCATTAACTCCTCCTGCAATTCATATGGAGTTGCATATATTGTTAGCATATCTAAAGCACAGCTGTAGATTCCTTTTTACTAGGCCCATTGCTTCTACTATTGGACCTGATGATTTCTGCCTGTAAATCCTGATGTTTTATGACTTGTGTGTTTGTGTAATGTGAGACGTAACCACTAGGTGTAGGAGTTTCAGTGATCATTGCTAATGTTTGTCTTTTTTTTTTTTTTTTTTTTTCCCCATGGACTGCTGTATGTGGTTTTCTTGCATGTATTTTTTGAACTGTTGGTAATGTATGATTCCATGTGATGTACACCGCATCATTCTGTAATAATTTGTGGTTTGTGTTTACAATGCTTCTCAGCTACTTCTATATTGTAGTGTTTGCACAATCCTCAGTACAACAGTCGTGCCACATTATTGTGTCTTTCGCCCTCTGCCATAAGTATGTCATGCCCAGCAAGATGATGTGCGACTATTTCCAATTCCTTTCTCCATTTGAATGTTAACGTATTCAGTGGACTTTGTAAACCAACGTGTACGTAGTCCACTGTCCTTAACGACCATATATCCAATATAATTTAGAAGTTGTTCTACCTTACACCGTAACGGGTACAAGCAAGCAAAATCTGAGGGTAATGCTACTTAGTGCTAGAAGTCTAAGCCTCAAAATGCACTCACTCGAGGCACTCCTTAAAATGGAGAACATTGACATCTGTGCAGTGAGACAGACCTGGTTCAAAGCTCCAGAGAGCACCCCTGCATTATCAGGCTACAATTCATACCACACCTTTCGGCCACCTAACCCAGAACGAAGCACTAAAGGCGGAGGCGTGTCCATATTCATTAAGGATATCCACACCTCCCGGCTAGTTGCACAGCATAATGCATCCGAGATTATCCAAGTGCAGCTAACTCTGGGCAAGACTGCAGTCCAAATTGTAGCTTGCTACAGACCCCCCACCATGCCCCAGGATTCCCCCTCCTCATTTCTTGATGCACTGGAAAGTATTAGGGTACAACCCAACATCCTAATAATGGGCGATTTCAACTACCCCATCACTAACTGGGAAAACTACTCATGTACCAACTCTTTTGCTCAACGTTTTCTAGAATTCATAAATTCCAACGCCTTGGATCAACTTATTTACACCCCCACCAGGGGCAGCAATATCCTAGACCTGGTCATTACCAACATGGGAAACCCGTTTTCCACACCAGAGGTCAGTTCCTTGTTGGTCAGATCCGACCACAAGCTAATCAGCCTAGACATCCACATCCCATCCCCTCCCCCCAATTAGGGAAACCATCGTAAAAAACTTTCCAAAGCCAATTTCACACTTCTTAAGACAGAAGTGGCAAACTTCATGACACCCATGCAGACAGACAATAGAGGTATGACTGCTAAATCCTACACAAATGCACTTTATAAGCACTTGCACAAATGCATGGATCATGCTATCCCTAATAGAACCAAGATGTTATCTTCCAAAAAAAGGAAGCCAATCTGGTGGTCCTCTGCCATAAACAAACTCTACAACAGAAGAAAGAAACACGTTTCAAAAATGAGTAAAATCTCATAACTGGAGGAACTCCCCGGTCAACCTCAGTAAGAAGCTGAGATCCCTCATAAAATCCTCCAAAGCTAGTTATGAAAACAAAATTGCCACCGACTCTAAAGACCACCACAAAGCATTCTATAGCTATGTCAAGAATCTCAATGGGAACACTCAGATCTGCTCTGAGTTGCAGCACAGTGGCACTAAATACACAGAACCAACTGACATTGCTAACAATCCTAGCAGATAGGTTAATTGCTAACTTTACCCCCCCCCCCTCACCCCCTAGAGGATCCATCTCTATACCGGAAGAATGGAAAGTTCCTATAATCACGGCTGCAGAGGTAAAAAACACACTCTCGAAAGCCAAGAACACAGCATCCATGGGACCTGACAGTATCCTAGGCTGCGTTCTACATGAACTACAGAATGAACTGGCACCCTACTGAAGTACCATGTTCAATCATAACCTCACCTCGGGCTTTGTACCCACTGAATGACTCACCACGACTGTTATCCCACTCCACAAAGGGGGAGCCACGACGGACCCCGGGAGCTACTGCCCCATTAGCCTGACGAGCCTGGTCTGCAAGACCATGGAACGTATCATCATGGAACTCGTAAACAAAGACATTGGTAATCTCCAAACTCTGGACCCTACTCAGTTTGGTTTTGTAAAAGGCAGATCATGTCTCCTAAACCTGATTGACTTCTTTGAAGCAGTCACCAAAGCCATAGATGAGGCTAAAATGGTTCACACAGCTTATCTAGATCTTGCCAAGACTTTCGACACCATCCACCACTCTGGAATTCTAGATAAGCTCACTAAACTAGGTATAAATCCCTATGTCACAAGATGGGTTGCCAACTGGCTCACGGACAGAACCCACACTGTGAAAGTAGCGGATTCCAAATCCGACTTCAGACCAGTGACAAGTGGGAGTACCACAGGGTTTAGTCCTGGGTCATCTCCTGTTTGGTATCTACTTCTCTGAAGTGCAGGCTAACATAGAAGGTCTTTGGCTAACAAAGTTTGCAGATGACTGCAAACTAGGAGCCATAATCGAAACTCCTAACTATGTGGACAAACTACAAAAGGGCCTCACTGAGACGGATATCTGGTGTCAAAGCCATGGCCTGAAGCTCAATGCCAAAAACTGTATTGTCATCCCCTTTGGTAAAAACTCTGTACCCATGAACTACCACATAGCTGGTAGTCTACTTAATGACGAAAATGTGATGAGACCTTGGGACACAGGTGGACAGTAGTCTCTTCTGATCTGGGACACAGGTGGACAGTAGTCTCTTCTGATCCGGGACCCAAATCTCATAAACAGCTACTTAAAATGGTGGAGGACTTAACTAACCATGATTAGGGGTTCACATCCCCCTCCAGACAAAAGGCCAGTGCAAGAATTGGATTATGAATCTTCTGATCAGGCATCTATTTCTTCAGTGTCTTCCTCTGAACAGGAAATGGTCAGGAAATCCTTCTTCGTGGCTCATCTCATCACAAAAGGATACTCATCCAGAAAAAGGATTCTCATCCAGAAAAAGAGGTCCTTGTTCCCCTCTACTCATCACTCATTAGACCCATTATAGAGTACAACGCCCCTTTTGGTATGTACCTCACAAGACCTCTACAACAACTGGAAAGACCACAGACATACCTCACAAAGAGCATTACTGGCCTCAAACAGATGCCCTATGCAGACAGTCTCATAAAACTACAGCTTTACTCCATCGCATATCGCCTACTCGGGGGCGATCTCTGCCTAACATACAAAGCTATGGCAAACCCAGAGCTGTTGGACATGCTCCACTTAAAGAAATCCCATTCCTTCCGAGCTACACGTTCTAGGGACCTAAACCTTGTCACCTCAGTAAACAGAACATGCTGGAGGGATAGATTCCTGTCCCAGAGACTTCCCATACTCTGGAACAGACCACCTATCTATGTCAAACAGAGCTCCTCATTAGCACTCTTCAAGAAAAATCTTTATTGGATGGTAAATTCACCCCAGGGATCACTTCTGTGGCTCTGCTAGACAGGTGCACAGGAAAATAATTTTCTTGGGTGGCGAAAGCCAAGGTACATTTTTTGGCTAGGCTTATATAGGCCATAGGGCCAATAGCCTAGTACCTACCTATGAACCTCACCTAGCAGATAACTAAAGGGATGTTGCTGTGGGCAAAAAAAAAAAAAGTTCCTCATCAGGCCCATGCTGAATGATTACTGCACCCTTCAGTATCTACTTGGCTGAACAAGTAAATCAGATGCGCCCAGGGTCTTCACCAAGTGCTTGGCACCAGTAGTAGCTTATTGCAGACTCAAGGGAATTTAAATTTATCCTTATCTGGATGACTGCCTTATTCAAGCAGACGGCAAGGATGTCTTACTCCAGCATCTGGAATTTGTTCAAAATATTCAAGTACCTGGGATTCACTGTGAACATAGTCAAATTTGACACCCACACAACAGATAACTTTTCTGGGTGCTCTTCTAAACCCAACAAGCCAGATGGCATTCCTGACATTCGAAAAACAACTACAGCTGGTTTCAACTTTCAAAACCTTGGCGTCAATAACTCCGCTAACTGCAAGGAAATTCCTGCAGGCTTTGGGTTACATGGCCTCCTGCATCCTTCTCATACCAAATGCAAGACTACGTATGAGAAAAATACAGTGGTACCTAAAAAGTGTATGGTCCCAGCATTGCCACAGTCTAGAGACACAGATTGCTGTCTTGCCTTGCTTACAAAAGGAATTCCATTGGTGGACCATGGCATGTCTTCACAACAAAGGGAAAGCCTTCAGTCTGCCTCCAGCCAGCCAAGTGTTAACCATGGATGCCTCGGATTACGCATGGGGAGCCCACTTGCAGGGAAAAGGTCTGCAAGGGTTTTGGACAGAGGATCAGAAGCTCCTACACATCAATTTTAAAAGAGATGTTAGCTGTACAAAATGCCCTCTTGGCTTTCAGGTATGATCTACAACCAGGACAACTATTGATACGGACAGACAACACCACAGTTATGTGGTACATAAACAAGCAAGGGGGTTCACACTCCTACCCCCTTTGCAGACTAGCCATGACTCTATGGAACACAGCTCTAGCTTACAAAGTGAATCTACAAGGTCAGTTCCTGCCAGGGAAACAAAATATTCTGGCAGACAGCCTGAACAGGAACCTGTCAGACCCACACGAGTGGATGCTAGACACCCAAATATTCAAGATGATTACAGAGGCCTGGGGCTGCCCAGACATGGATCTATTTGTATCACCCCTCAACCACCAGTTACAGATTTTTTGCACAAGGACATTTCACAAACTAGCATGGAAAGTGGATGCACTATCATTCAGTTGGAGCAACCTCTCTGGGTATGCCTTTCTGCCACTACCTCTTCTTCCACGGGTGTTATTAAAGATCAAGCAGGACAAGCCCAAGATGATGATTTTACTGGCCCCAAATTGGCCTCGTCAATTCTGGTATTCAACACTGATGAATCTATCCCAGGAGCCACCTTGGATTTTACCTCAGATTCCCAATCTTTTGTCCCAACACCAGGGCCAGGTTCTGCACTCTCATGTCAAAACTCTCAGCCTGGCGAATTCAGGGTCTATGATTAATCCTTTCCTTCCCAAACAGGTCATGGATGTCATCTTAAAAGTCAGACGGCCTAGCACTAGAAAATCTTATGCAGGTAAGTGGAAGAGATTTTGCACCTGGATGCATGCTCAGGATTCGTATCCCATCATTCCTAATATCCCACTGATTTTACTTTACCTGACAGACATGCTTCATAAGGGTTTATCCTTCTCCTCCGTAAAAATACATGCCTCCGCTATCTCTGCACATTACAGTGCAGATCCTCCAATCTTTTCACATCCACTTCTGAAACAATATCTCAGAGGAGCAAAGAATTTAAGGCCCCCTAGGACACCACCCATACCTGCCTGGGACCTCAACTTTGTTCTGGAAAAACTCACTCTGCCTCCTTTTCAGCCTGCTGCCACATCAGATATTAAGTATTTATCATTGAAGACAGCTATCCTGCTGGCTTTGACTTCAGCCAGGAGAGTCTCGGAGTTACAAGCACTCATTGCTGTGGAGCCTTGTATTATTTTTCACCAAGATAGGGTGTCTTTAAGGACTAATCCTACTTTCATGCCTAAAGTGGTTTCCAAAGTGGCTTTAAATGAAAAAATTCACCTGCCAACTTTTTTCACTAATCCACAAAATAAGGGGGAAGGGATCTTGCATTCCTTGGATGTACACAGACAACTTCGTTTTTACCTGAACAGAACCAAGGATATCAGGAAAACAGAGCAACTGTTTCTTATGCAACAAATTCCAAAGGCAAAGCTATTTCAAAACAGACCATTTCTAAATGGATTGCTCATGGAATCAGATTTTGTTACTCATCATGGAAAGCAAATCCCAGGAAAGATTAGGACTCCAGAGCTGCTACTGCTACAGCTGCCTTTCTCAGGGGAGTACCTACCAAAGATATTTTGGAGGCTGCAACTTGGAGTTCAGTGCATACTTTCTCTAAGCACTATAATCTCCCTCTTTTTTTTATTCTAAGTCTAGGGCAGGCTTTGCTTCTGCAGTCTTGCAGGGCCTTCTAGCCGCCCCTTCTACTCTATAACCACCACCCTTCATCTCAGCTTTGGGATTCAACCCTACAGTGATGACTGCAACAGTGAAACATGATGAACATAGTACAGTTGTGTACACTTAACATAAATGTAGATGTTAAGAGTGTCTTCACTGTTGCAGTCTGGGTTAACCTCCCTCCTGTCCCCTCTTATACTTTCATTAGTGTGGTTTCCTACTTCACCCTTCTTCTGAGGTGTATTTGCTTCAGGGTATGGGGTTTGTTGTATGTTACTTTTTTGTTTTACTATTGGCCTTCATTTTTGGGCACCTGACATCTGGGGCAAGAAAAACTGGTGAACATGGCGTCGGCTGGCAGCTTTGTACTCCTAGCACTCTGACGTCAGGGAGCATGACTGAACAGCCGACGCCGGACCCAGACTTTGGGATTCTGGCCAACCGAGGACTGCCCGCCGGCAGGAAGAACCCTACAGTGATGACTGCAACAGTGAAGACACTCTAACATGTACATTTATGGTAAGTGTACACAACTGTACTTTTGAATATCCTTTAAAAAAGAAAAAAAAAATTATATGAACTCCCTTTGTTATCCAGAGAGTCTAAAATTCTGTTTCTCTTCTGTCTTTTGCAGATCTCTTAATGGCAAGTTATATCTGGCCTACGAAGCTCTAATTGATTAGATCTTGTCAGTTCTGCTACCTAATAGCTAGACTGGCCATAACGCAAATAAGTCAGTAGGCGTTAATGTAAGTTGCAAAATAAGTATGACTTTGACATTTATGGGTATTTCTTCCAAAGAATTCCCAACCTGTGAAACAAACTCCCACTTTCTGTAAAGCAAAGTACATCCCTTACTGTCTTCATATCCAGTTTAGGCTGTTGATGGAAAACCAGAAATTTTCCGCAGGCCTGTCATTTATGAACATGGAAAATTGCTTGTTTGTACCAGGGAGACTGCATTGCCTAGTAACTGTGCCTTTTCTGTAAAAATCAGATCCTCCATGTCACCTAGAGTCCCTTTAACCATAGCTATATCACATGGTGTAATTCTGTCCCCTTTTCCTCGTTTTATCAACATCTCCAAAATCTTGCTAAGTGCAGATTTTTTTTCACTCTGGCAAGTTCCTTTAAACCCTGGAACACCACCTGCAAGCCCACTTCAACTTGATGTTTACCTGTAATAATAATAAAAATTTGCTTCATAACTCTTCTGAGACCAACTGCATAATTCTATCTATCCTTTGTTGGCAAGGTTAGTGGCCTCCTTTTTATGAGGGACACAAGGTGGTATTTGTACTATTGGGGGAAATGTTTCGCTAGGGCATATGGGAGCTTTGCCTACTGGGTTTTTTTTTTTTTTTTAACATACGCTGGTGCTACCACTGACTCAAGCAGCTGGGATCATGGTTAACATCTCATCCAAAGGACACACTGAGTGCAGCATCCTTCATTTATTGCACTGAACCCACAGTCTTCTGCACCAAAGACTACTGTACTACCTGTTGCACCACTGACACTGCAATGATCTTTGGACAGAAACTGTGCCAAAATTGCCAGGTCCTTGCTTATCAAAACTCTGGATAGTGCTTACTTTTGAGAAGGGTCGTTGTCTTCGATAATGTGGGATTATGACTGGCCTCATCCTGGACCTTAGGTGAAGGATTATAGCTGTCCTAATCCTGCACTTATTAACATACACTTTGACAAAACTAGGCAGAAAGCAACCCTTTTTCCTAAGCCAGGAAAATATCCCACTTTTTCCTATTATGCCAGATCTGTCATAGGTAAAGGGATCCTTCTCTCAAAGCTGGAATCAGGTCTTCCGCTTAGCATTTTTTATTAAATGATCACGTATGAAATTGGCAAGCATACATTTATGCAAATGAAAAACCATATTGATAAAATTTTAGTCGCAAACCTTATATCGCGTATACTCTATACAGTCATCAGCCAAACATTACACAGTTCATTCAAATCCCGCCTTCACTTCTGTTAAACCTCATTCCTCCTCTTCGTGTATTGTTCCCACAACTCCAATGTTTTTCTATACAATTTGCTCCTACCGTTTTCTGAAGATAACTATTCCTTTTGTTGTCGCTATATTTGCTATTAGTGTAGTTATTTTAGACTATTTCCATTTTCTAGGAATTGTTTTTTTGGTAGCCATCAAGATTAGACTCTGCAAGGCCTTCATTATGTGTAGGCATTTCCGATTCTGTATCATAGCTCAAAAAATCATGTCTGTAGTTGCACCAGTTTGCTCACTCAGTATCTCGAGTATTTGCAGGGAATCTTTAAAGTCTGCCAATTTATTGCACTCCTAGAAAATAAGATGTTATGTAGTCCTATCTCGCCTACATTCTTCACTTGTGGTTCGGAGTCGAATGTCGGCTCCAACTCGGCCTATCTACTAGTTCGAAAGTCTTTGACTGGGCTAAGATGGTATCCCACAATACACTGCTCCGCCTCTCCAGATCTCGTTTGCCGCTTGTAGAGCTCGGACGTGGTCTTGACTTGGCTGTGGCTAAGTATTGAAAAAGTCTTTTTTTGTGGAAAATTTTTGCTAATTCTTGCTAAAATAACTGTTATTCTATAGAGTGGTTCTTGGTGGTGTTGCTGCATTGTTTTTGTAGTGTACGGGTGTGTTGTGTGTGGTATCCCTTATACCCTCGGGCTAGGCCCGTTTAAGTTAGAAGACCTAGTCCTCCTCGTGTGCTTGCTTGGTTAGTTTTGTCTTAATTTAAGTTGAGAACCATTTTAATTAGAGGTTCTCCCCTGTGCCAGTGTATTGTTTCGTGTTTCTGCTTCTGTGTTAGCGGTTTCCCGCCCTTTTGGTAGCTGCTGCTACTATTTGTTAGAATGTCTAAGGAACAAAAAGAGCATAAGCCCTCTGGCTTAAGTGTACTAAGTGTGCCTATAAAATGTCTATCACAGACGGGCACTCGGTCTGTGTTTACTGTCTTGGAGCCATCCACCTTCAGGAGTCGTGCAGTTTCTGCCACGCCTTTAGTCCTCGGGTGCTCCAAGAGAGGAAAAACAAATTGATCATAAAGGGACTGCTAAAACCGTCCTTTGCGGAGGATTTAGCTTCGGCTCCCAGCTCCCAGTCGGTCTAAATCTTCCAAATACAAGAAGAGGTCGCCAGCTCCATCTATTGTTTCGTAGCCACCTTCTAAAATTTCCATTGTGGAATCTGCTTCCTCGGCTCCACCGACTTCGGGACCTCAGGAAGTAACTGTATCGACTGACTCTGCAGCCGCTCCGATAATTTTGGAACCGATTCGGAGCCGGTCACCAAGTTTAAGGCAAGCTTCTCCAGATAGGTCTGCTTCTCCATCCATTTCCTCCAAATCCTCCAGACTTTCTGATTTGGATGTAGATAGGGTGGTGCAGAGGCTCCTACAGTCGCCGGTGTTGGCCAAACTTTTCTCAGCTCCGACCCAGTCGGCTCCGGAGCCAGCTCTGTTGGTTGTACCTGCTATTCCTCCTCCGAGCGCATCCTTGTCATCAGAGCCGGTAAGTTCCGCTCCGAGGGACGTTCCTCTGCCAGCGCCGATCCCCCAGCGGGGTTTATTGGCGCCAGCATCGGCTCCGACCCTGTCGGCTCTGTACACATGGTTCGAGACTCGGGTCTCCTCCCATCGGGCCTGAGGGGGATGTCTCGAAGCACCAGTCGGTGTCAAGCCTTCCCCTTGGCGTCTCGGCGGCGGGGACTCTGGTCCCGGTCATGGCCTTGGAAGGTGGTTGGTCCTCTGATTCGGGAGGTCCCACCTTCGAGGCTATGCGGAGCATGCTGGCTAGGTCAGCTACTTCTCTTGGATCGGTCCTTCCGTTCCCTACGACACCGGCGAGAGCTTCTGACATCCACCTATCCTTGGACAGCAGGGTGCAAGGGCCTAAGGACACCCCCATGAGTGGTCCCCTTCTTTCTGAGGGGCCCTCAGAGTCTGTGCCTGAGGAAACCCCCAGAAAGAAAGCTTGCAAGAGGAAGCACATAGACTCCCAGGACGAGTCCCTCACTTCTGATACTGACCTCGAGGAGTCGGAGGGGTCCCCTAAGTCTTCCTCTGAGGATGTTTTGTTCTCCGATATCCTGGAGATCTTAAAACAAAGAGGAGACTGGGCTTCCAAAACCCCCTCTGAGGAGGAGCCAGTATTCCTTAAGGCCTTTGGCGCCCAACCTTCCGCCTCCTGGGTGTCTCCACCCTTCGAGCTTCTCGACCTTATCTGCCGAAGGGTGTGGGAGACTCCTGACTCTGTGGAGCCAGTTCCTCGACGCCCCAACAAATTTTTGTCTGCTCCCCAAGGGAAATAATTTTTGACAAAGGGAGTCCCGGTAGATGCTATGGTGGTGGCGGCTGCCACACAGAAGGAAGTTGCTGAGTCTTCCTCTTCGGTCCATCCCCCTGACAAGGAGTCTAGGACGATGGATCGGTATGGCAAGCGTACACTATCTTCAACGACCTTTAACTTGCGGTCACTCAATTATTTGTCTCATTTCACGCGGCTCTGGAGAGATCTCCTTAAGGAGTTAGGAGATACTCCTAACGGGTAACGTACCTGAGGAGGTGACTCAAACGGTCAACGCTCAGCTCTCTACCCTCCACTCCTTTGCTAGCTCGTCCATGCGACTGATTTCGTACGCGGCTGAGGGAGCTAGTAGGGCGGCTAGTTCAAGGGTGGCCCTGAGGAGGCAAGTCTGGCTACGCCTGTGTCATTTTGCAGAGGCCTTTAAGTTTTTCTTTACTGATGCCCCCTTCGATGATTCCTCCTTGTTCGGGACCAAAGTCAAAGACACGGTCACCAGGTGCAAGCAAGAGGGAAAAAGACCTTGTATGCTGTGGGAGTCCGTTTTTCCCTCCCGTAGAGGCCTTATCCCAAGGCTCAGCGAGGGGGAAAGATGTGGTTCAAGAAATTGCAAAGGTCCTTTCCTACTGCACAGGGTGAGACCCCCCCCCGAGGCAGGGGAGGGGGGTCGTATTTGGGGAGACGTCGCCCCAGAGGCAGAGGGGGGCCCCCGCAATTCGGGGGACTGTGATTCCTTCCGCGGTTCCCCATACTCTCATTCCTGAGGGTGTGCCTGGCTGAGCTTCTCCAGAGCCAGTCGGGGGTCGAATCTCCCAGTGTCCGGAAGCCTGGGTCAACATCACCCAGGACAGATGGGTATTGGGGATAATCGCCGGAGGTTACACCATTCCATTTCACTGCACACCTCCTCCCGTCAAAAAGATCCCAGACGTTCCACCCAGTCAAAAGGGTCAGGCAGCAACAGAGGTTTCTCAGCTGCTAGAAAAAGGAGTCGTCCAACCAATCCCCCCCAGACCAAATCGGATTAGGGACTTACTCGAGATTCTTTTTGGTGCCGAAAAGAACAGGGGACCTGAGACCCATTTTGGATCTCAGCCGACTCTATTATGTACACAAGTCCAAATTCCGGATGGTCACGCTACAATCAATTCACCTGTTATTGGGAAAGGAAATATGGATGTGCTCCATCGACCCGAAAGATGCTTATTACCACATCAAAATGGACAGAGCATCCAGATGTCATCTACGCTTCCGGCTGGGAGCCAGGCACTTCCAGTTTCGAGCCCTGCCCTTTCGTCTCACCACAGCCCCCAGGGTATTCACCAAGTGCATGGCAGTGGTGACTGCTCACTTGAGACGTCAAGGATTCCAGGTGTTTCCTTACCTGGACGACTGGCTCCTGTCCGCCCCCACCAAGCATCTACTTCTTCAAAACAGAGATACTGTTATCGATCTTTGTCACCAGTTAGGCATCACAATAAACTGGAAAAAATCTGCCTTGCTACCCTCACAGCGTGTCTTATTTATAGGAGCAGAGTTGGACAATGTTTGGTTGAGAGCGTTCCTACCTATGGAAAGGATCACAGGGTTACAACAACAGGTTCGGGTGATGATGCCTCTGGCACGCGTGAGGGCAAGACTAGTGCTTCAGTTACTGGGGACAATGGCATCCACTATCATGATGGTCCTGTTAGCGAGGTTGCATGTGAGGATCCTACAGTGTCTGCTATTCGCCCAATGGTCATTTCAAAGACTACCACTATCCCATCCAATCTTAATCACAGGCAAACGCAAGCAGGACCTCAGTTGGTGGCTATGCACCAACAATTTAGACGTAGGGAAACCCTTTGTTTCACCCAACCCGATGGCCACAGTGACCACGGACGTCTCCTGGATAGGGTGGGGGGGCATTATCTCAGCAGGATGGTCCAAGGCACGTGGCAGGAGCACGAGTTAGACTTGCACATAAATGTCCTGGAGATGAGGGCAGTGCTTCTAGCGTTGCAGGCGCTTCAAGATGTTCTCCCCTTGGGGACTATTGCGATAAACTCGGACAGTATGGCAGTAGTGTGGTATCTCAACAAACAAGGAGGAACCAGAGAGTGTGGAATTGGGCGACAGCTTCCCAGTGGGCCTTGGTGGCAACGCACATCCCGGGGAAACCAATGTGATCGCAGACAGACTAAGCAGGGCGATCCTCATGCCCTACGAGTGGTCCCTGAACCTCCAGGTGGCGGACAGCATATTCAGCAAATGGGGTCAACCTTGCTGTGACCTTTTTGCCAGCCCTCTCAATGCGAAATGCAGCGACTACTTCTCCCCCCCCCCCCCAACGGGGGGATTTCCAAGGGACGCTCTGGCGCACAATTGGCCCTCGGGTCTGCTGTATGCTTTCCCTCCGTTCCCCCTTATCTCGAGGGTGATCCAGAAAGCGCTATCCTTGGGAAGCAGATTAATTCTGATCGTGCCACACTGGCCTCGACAAGTATGGTTCCCCTTCTTTCAACCTTACATCGTGGATGCTCCTTGGACTCTGGACCCTCATCCGGACTTACTGACACGTATGTCGGGACAGCTACACTCTTCCCTGGAGACACTCTGGCTGATCGCCTGGCTACTCCACTTCCATCCATAGTCAGGTGTCACGATTTTTCTCCTGATGTAGTCCACATTCTTTCGTCCTCTCATAAGCCGTCTACTAGGAAGATCTACTCCTATCAAGTGGAAAAGGTTTTCAATATGGGCCCAGTCAAAAGGTGTTGACCCCTTCACGGCTCCCATTGACTCTGTTTTGGAATATGTCTCATTTATTCTACCAAGGGTCTGCCTCAGCCACCATCAAAGTTCAGCTAGCGGCTATTTCTAATTATCATGCGGCTTATGAACCTAGCTTAATGGCACACAGGTTGTGTAGAGCTTTCATGAAAGGTACTCTTCTCCTTCGTCCCCTTGTATCTCAACCTGTTATGCCCTGGGACCTCAATTTTGTTCTGCAGGCCCTCACTCTCTCACCTTTTGAGCCCGCGGCTTCCTGCAATTTAAAATTCCTTGCATGGAAATCTGCCTTTCTGATAGCCATTACATTGGCCAGAAGAGTATCAGAACTCCAGGCTCTATTCAGTCTCATACCGCTTGCTCAGAGGTGACCTGTGCCTGACATATAAGGCCATGTCAAACCCAGATTTGATGAATATGCTTCACCTCAAAAAATCTAGATCCCTCAGAACCACAAGGGCGGGAGACTTAAACCTTGACACGGTTATTAATAGAACGTGCTGGAGGGACAAATTCATCACCCAGAGACTCCCTATGCTGTGGAACAAAATCCCGGTACATGTGAGGCAGAGCACCTCGCTGGCCTTGTTCAAGAGGAATCTTGACCAATGGATGGGAGATCGCAGATATACCCCAGGGATTACTTCAGTGTCACTGCTTGACAGAGGCACAGCAAAATAATAGGCATAGTTTTATTCAAACTAAAGGGGTGGCGAAAGCCACATAACTATGGGCTAGGCTTATAAATGCCCTTGGGCAGATAGCCTAGTATGAACCTATGAACCTATCAGTCAAGCCCCAATATTTGATATTCCATAAAGACAGAGTCTCTTTCAGACCAAAACCGTCCTTTCTTCCCAAGGTGGATTCCTTATCTAATATTAATCAGTCCATTGAGCTGCCGGTTTTCTTCCCCAACTTCTCTAATAAGGCAGAGTACCAGTTTCACCTGTTGGATGTTCATAGACAACTACGCTTTTATCTACACAGGACTACAGAATGGCGGAAGTCAGACCAGCTCTTCGTTTCGTTCTCAGAAAATCGCTTGGGGTCTGCCGTCTCCAAAGTCACCATTGCTAGGTGGATAGCTGGTTGCATCTCCTTTATATTTACCAGGCAGGGGGAAAGAGCCTGCCTTTTCCAGTCAGAGCGCACACTACCACAGCAGTTTCCACTTCCACGGCCTTTTAGGCTAGGTTATCCATGGATGATACATGTGCGGCTGCAACATGGGCTTCTCCTCATACGTTGGTTTCCTATTACAAATTGGATGTGGTGTCCAGGGACAGTTCATCTTTCTTTTGGCTCCACAGTACTCAGGAGTATTTTCCATTGAGCCACCCAGGATGTAGGTGCTAGGGATGCTGTCCCACAAGTGAAGAATGTAGGTGAGATAGGACTACATAACATCAATTAGTTATGTACTCACCATAACGCTAGATGTATGTAGTCCATCTCTCCTCAGATTCTTCATTACCCACCCACCGTCCCCCACGCCTGGAGGATTTGGAGGATCCCTTGGTATACCTCATGTCACTAGTCCCTTTGGACAATTTGTTAGACCTCGTTGTCATGAGTATGTGTGTGTGTTTGGGCGATAGATGCGATTTTTCTGCTGGCAGCAAACTAGATCTGGGGATGTGGAGCAGTGTATTGTGGGATACCATTTTAGCCCAGCCAATCAAAGACTTTCGAGCTTGTAGATAAGCAGAGTTGGAGACGTTCCGCTCTGAACCACAAGTGAAGAATGTGAGGTGAGATGGACTACATACATCTAGCGTTATGGTGAGTACTTAACTAATTGTTCCCAAGTACCTCTTTCTTCCTCATCACACCTCCAACATTTGCTGTCTACCTGAGGACAAATTCTTTGGAGTCTACTTGGGGTATAACAATACTTGTAAACACTTCCCAGCAAAGATCTTAAGTCTTCTAGACTTTGTTGCATATTTGGAAGGCACTTGTATCCCCCCATTGTTTCTTTGTGAATTGCTTAAACAATCTCTCTTCTCAGTCCTTTTTAACCACTTCTGATTGATTCTTAGTTATCATGCAGTATTTTGTATGCTCTACTAATTTATTCCTTTTTTAAAAGCAGCTTCTGTTCTAGATTCTAATAAAAACTGTACCAGTGCTGGTCTTTCGCTTAGGACTTCCATATTTCTTTCTCTTTGCCTGTACTGTTCCTGTCAAGGATTGATAACAGGTAGTTTCTAACCTGCAGTCCAAATAAATTCTTGGCATCTTCCCATTCTGTTACCTTTTCCTCTCTAATTATTTGATCCCAGTACCTTGGTTCTTTTGCCATTTTTTTCTCCATTAAATCCAGACCCCTCTTGCCTATTGTCGAATCCCTAATTGCAGTCATCCTTAATGCAGACTCTCCTTTCTCCATCCCTGTGTTAGTTTAGTTCTTAGAATACTTTCTGCTACTTATGAATATAATAATTTGTATGGTTATTTTTTTAATTTAATTTTTTTTTTTTAATTTAATTTAACATTTGTTGACCGGGAATGTCCGACTAGGTTCCACAGAGCCTGTTTTCAGCAGAGGCCCGGGGAGAAACGCTCCAGAAGCATGTCTTTGGAATTATTCTCCTTAAGGATCTGCATCCAAAATCCTAGTCTCTTTTTTGACCTGCCTCCCTGTTTAATCATCATTCCTTTCCACTTTGAATTATAACCTTCTGCTTGTGCTCTTTATAGGAGCCTTAACCCTGCTGCTCTGAAAAACGCTTTCAGATAGGATAATCCCTAAACTGCCATGTTCTGTTGGAAGAATCGGCTTATCCCACTTGACTTTTGTAGTCTTCCCTTCCCAGGTAAAACCCTTCAGCTCTTTAATTGCTATCTATAACTTCTCCTGTGGTTTATAAAACTATGCCCGACCCGTGTATAAAACTTAAGGGACTAAAAACATTTTAAGTACTTGTATCTTGGCGTGCGTGAATGGGTGTGCCTTCCTTGAAGGTTTGGCTTCATGCTGGCAATTCTGCTCTGTAAAAATCCACTGCCAATCATTAGCGGACCGGAGTTCTGCTGTGGCAACTGGGAAAAGCCGAAAGACACCATCTTGCTATCTTATAGCCATACAACAGAGTTTCCAATTTCTCAGTTTTTATCATCTTTTGTTTAGTCTCTTTCCACATATCCATCTTTGCCACACCAGAATCCTTTTTAATCCATACTCCTAAGTACTTCATTTTGTTGTGTCCTCTTCCGCTTACCATTATTGACAAGAATGCTATCTAAATCCTTTGAAATAAATTATGTATATTTAACACACACTTACAAACGAGCACCATTCTTTAACAACTGGAAATTTGGCAAGTGGCACTTTTCAAAAACTTAAACCAAACAATGAAGTAAAGCACCAGCAGGAAACCTGCACTGCAGCAACTCGATAGCCCTTCAAAAGTCCAAGTTGTAGTCGAATAAAATAAATTTGAAGCAGCCGATAAAAGGCATACCAATACTCAAAAATATTTCAGATTGTCAATTAAGTCCTTTATCATTAGATCAGTGTTGTACTAGCTTAAGCTGGATGGGTTATTTCCTGCAAAAGTATGACTAGTGGGCTGTATGCTAAGCTTTAGGGCACCTTTCATATGTCCTGATTGCTGATGGGGCTTGAGGAGAGGCACATAAAAATAAGTGGTTAGGGTGCCAAAGCATCAGAACTTTGTTGGTGCAATTGTTTACACAATATAGCCAGATCTTAAGAGTTGTAGATGGAAAAAGACTGAGACTCCCCTGGAGGAATATATCTAGCAGAACCTGCTCTGGACTTGAAAAAAGGAACCCATTTCATAGCGTTTTAAGTATATATAGAGTACTACATTGCTGCTTCCAGGGTACTTTAAGTCTCTCTTTTCCAGAAAGCCATAGAAGAAGCCAGAGCCTAGGTAGAGTGACAGTCCGTAAAATCAATTTTCCTAGTGTAAGTTTTCTTTGGAAAAAAACTTCTTTGAAAAATAAATCAGATTAACGCACTCAACCAACACAACACTAATCATGAGGCACATAACTCTCCTAAACAGTGTGCCACTCAACCAAAGCCCCTAAGGCAAAACAGCATGCCCAACACACTAATCACTGATGTCCCACTCACTAGGTTGAATAAGGAGAAAGTAACATTCAGCTGCCTGTCAGGTGCTGGTATCTGCCACATAACGCACGCACTCAGGTCCCTCAACAGCAGGTACAAATATAACTCATTGTACATGTTGGTGTGAATGACCTGAGATGTACCTCCCTGGGCTACATGAAAAGAGACATGAAGGAGCTCATGGATTATGTAGCCCAGGTGGGTATGACCCTAGCCCTGAGCAGCTTCCTGCCATCACCCAGAATGATACCACAGTACAAGTAGAAAATGATTGATTTCAACAATTGGCTAGGTTTCTGGTGTCATTCTAAGGGGATCAAGTATCTGTTTGCCTGGGTGATCTGATTGACAGATGTCAATGCTTTGCCAGAGATGGCCTGCATCTGTCACCCCTAGGCTTCAATACTGGCCAAGACTCTTGCCACTCCTATAGTGCCTTTTTAGGCGTTGTTCCAAAGACCAAATTACCACCGTAATGGCTACAAACAAACGCAATCTGAGAGTCATGCTGCTCAATGCAAGAAATCTAAATCTCAAAATGCACTCGCTCAAAGCACTCCTTAAACTGGAGAACATCAAGGTTTGTGCTGTAACAGAGCACCCCTGCACTACCAGGCTATAACTCATTCCACACCTTTCGGCGCCAGAACTTGGACAGAAGCTCCAAAGGCAGTGGTGTTGTCATATTCATAAAGGATGTGCACACCTCCAGACTGGTAGCCCAACATAACAAGTCTGAGATACTTCGGGTGCAGCTAGCACTGAGTAAGACAGCGATTCAGGTCGTAGCCTGCTGTAGGTCCCCAACCATGTCCCAAGACTCTCTCCATGTTCCGAAGCACCCTGGAGAATTTTGGGGTCAAACCTAACTTATTAGGTGACTTCAACTACTCCTCCATTAACTGGGAAAACTGCTCGTGTACCAATACACTTGCCCAGCGTTTCCTGGAGTTCATTAATTCCAATGCCCTGGACCAGCTCGTTCTTACCCCCACTAGAGGTAGCAACATCCTTGACCCGGTCACTACTAACATGGGCGACCATTACTCTTCACCAATAGTCCGCTCCTCCCTGGTTAGACCCAATCACAAACTAATCACCTTGGAACCCCCCCCCCCCCGCAAAGCTAACCACCATGAAAAACTAACTTTGGGCTCCTAAAAAGAGAAATGGCTAACTTCACTGCACCCATGCAAATGGAGAATAGTTACATGACCACCGAATCATACACTAATGCATGGTATGAACATGTACACAAATGCATGGATCTCGCCATACCCAGTAGAACCAAGATGCTCTCCTCCAAAAAAAGGAAGCCTATCTGGTGGTCCCCTGCCATAAACAAACTCTATAACAGGAGGAGGAAACTGATGCGGAATAAGGTGAAGTCCCAAGACTGGAAAAACTCCCTTATCAGCCTTAACAAAAAGTTGAGATCCCTCCTCAAATCCTGTAAAGCTAGCTATGAAAACAGAATTGCAGCAGATAGTAAAGACCACCACAAGCCCTTCTATATTTATGTAAAAAATCTCCACAGCAATACCCAGATTTGCTCTGAGGTACTGCACAACGGTACCTCCTATATCGAGCCAACAGATATTGCCATGGCTGACAGATTCACTGCCAACTTTACTCCTCTTTCCCCCAAAAGGACCAATCACAATATTAGTAGATTGCCAGGCACCTAGTATTATTGCTGCACAGGTTAAAACAGCACTGTCCAAGGCCAGGAATACAGGTTCTATGGGACCTGACAATATCCCTGGCTGTGTTCTACATGAACTGCAGAGTGAACTGGCAC
Organism: Protopterus annectens; assembly: GCF_019279795.1. Lineage (NCBI taxonomy): Eukaryota > Metazoa > Chordata > Ceratodontiformes > Protopteridae > Protopterus > Protopterus annectens. Next base: position 230,062,091 of record NC_056746.1, read on the forward strand.
CTCACCTCTGTGCCCTGTTCAGTCACAGCCTCACCTCAGGCTTTGTCCCTACCTAATGGCGCACTGCTGCAGTCATCCCTCTGCACAAAGGCGGAACGACTACAGACCCTGGCAACTATCCCCCCCATTAGCCTGATTAGTCTGATATGCAAAGCTGTGGAATGCATCATCATGGACCTAATAAACAAGGATACAGGGAATCTCCAAACAATGGATCCCACACAGTTTGGTTTTGTGAAAGGTAGCTCATGCCTGCTCAAATTGGTTGACTTCTTTGAGTCGGTCAGCAGAGCTGTGGATGAAGGCGGGGTGATTCATACGGCCTACCTTGATCTGCCCAAGGCTTTTGATACCATTCTCCACTCAGGAATCCTAGTAAAACTCTCTAAGCTAGGCATCAACCCCTATATCACTAGGTGGGTTGCAAACTGGCTCACAGAACCCACAGTGTGAAAGAAGCTGACTCCAAGTCAGGCTGCTGACTAGTCACAAGTGGAGTCCCACAGGGTTCGGTCCTGGGTCCTCTCCTGTTTGGCATCTGCTTCTCTGAAGTCCAGGCCAACTGAAGGGACTCTGACAAAGTTTGCAAGCAGTTGCAAGTTGGGAGCTATTTTGAACTCCCCAAGTGATGTTGACATCCTACAGAATGGCCTCACTGAGACCAACGATTGGTGTCAGAACCATGGCCTTCAGCTAAATGCCAAAAAATGTCATCATCCCCTTTGGGAAAAACCCGGTTCCCATGAATTACCACATTGATGGTAGTCCACTGAACACAGAAGGTGTTGTAAGAGATCTGGAAACAGGTTAACAGCAACCTCTCTTTTGATCATCACATTGCTACTGTGGTTCAAAAGTCCTTCTGTGTGTCACATCTCATTACTAAGGGCTTTGTATCCAGGAAGAAAGAGGTCATTGCCTCCCTCTACTCTTCCCTCATTAGGCCAGTCATAGAGTACAATGCCCCATTTGGCATATACTTCACTAGATACTTGCAACAACTGGAGAGGCTGCAAAATTACCTCACAAGAGGATCCTAGGCCTTAAACACTTGTCCTATATGGACAGACACAAAAAAACTCCAACTATTCTCGGTCTCATATCACCTACGTAGAGGTGATCTGTGCTTGACTTAGTCATGTCTGACCCAGCTGTGTTAGAAATGCTACATCTAAAGAAATCCCAATCCCTCTGCACCACACGCTGCAGAGACCTCAGCCTCATTACTACAATTAACAGAATATGCTGGAGGAATGGGTTCATAACACAGAGACTGCCTATGGTATGGAATAAATGTCAAGCAGAGCACCTCTATGACCTTCTTCAAGAGAAATGAGTGGATGGGAAACAGAATTCACCCAGGCGATCACTCCCGTGGGTCTACTCGACAAAGTCACTAGGAACTAAGGTTGGGTTGCACTATGCCAGGGTAATCCTATGGCTAGGCTTGTAAAGGCCCCAGGGCCATTAGCCTGGTATACACCTATGAACCTATAAATGTATCTAAATTTAAATTTATCAGAAAAATCAGAATAAAATCTAATTAACCCCTTGGCTCACAAAACATACCCGCTCCATTATGCATAAAAGAGACGGGTGTCTGGTAAGCCTGGGTCAAAAACAAATCCTCTCCCCTCCTTCAAAGATGCAAAGAGCTTAGAAACCTGTTTATATATAAAAAAAAAAAAAAAGTCAACGATAATAAAATTTTCAGTTCTATGCAGTATAGCCCGCAAAAAATCTGGACAACCATTAGTTGTCTTCTCTATTTTGGCAACCCTACCACTCCCAACCCCTTCTTGCGTAATACAGACCGTCTTCTAAACAACTTTTTTATAGAAACAGTCCAAAATCTTACTCAAAACAGTAATACTTCCTTTACCCCTTCATCCACAACACACCTTCAAGTTCCTTCTCATTCAAACCAGTGCCCACCACCTTCATCAAATCTCTCCTGACTAAACTTGGACCTTACTCCCCCTCCACTGATAAATTACCTTCCCACTTTCTTAAAATTGCTGCAGAATCCATTGCCTACCCTGTCTTCATAGTCCTAAATTGATCCATTAACGAAGACTGTGTTCGTGTATGGAAATCTTTCTTCACAATCCTACTACACAAGAGCGGAAACTCTACTGACCCTTCTAACTATAGGCCCATAGCTATTCCTATCTCCAAAATTCTGGAAAAGTGCATTCGTATCCAGCTACTCAAACACCTGCTTGAAAACAACCTGTTAACTTCCACCCAACATGTTTTTAGGCCCCACCATAGCACATCCACTGCTCTACTTTCCTTCACCCAAACAGTAGCTGAGGCCCATGACAACAACATGCTAATCTCCTGCTCATTCCGCTCTCTCTCCAAGGCCTTGGATACTGCCTCTCACTCTAAACTTCAAACTAAACTCTCTGACTTCCATCTCTCTAGCTCCTCTGTAAACTGGTTTTCCAGTTACCTCTCCAATAGGCAACAAATCCGTTCCCTGGCAGACTGTCTTCTCCTCCTTCCTTCCACTTAACACAGGGGTTCCTCAAGGGTCTATCTTGGGTCCCCTGTTCAACATTTTCACTAACAAACTACATTCTGCTTATAAGCTCTTAACACTACTTCAATATGCTGATTGATTTCACACTTATCTCCACTGTCCATAATCTTTCTGATCTCTCGGCACATACTTGGGACACCTTCTCATCTATTGAAACATGACTCTTAGACAATCAACTAGTACTAACCCCCCCCCCCCCCCACAAAAAAAAAAAAAAAAAAAAAAATTTCTCTCCTTTCCTATAACACTAGCACAGCCCAAATCCTCCTTTGCCATCACCTCCCTCAGCAATACCATACTTTATGCCTCTCCAATATATACCAACCTAAGGCAATGCAATCTAAACAAGCTAGAGACCTGCTGCAACAAAATCACCAAATTCGCCACAGGGGCATCCTACCGTAGTCACCACTGCCTCTCACTTGCTGAACTGGGCTGGCTTGAACTCCCTCACCTCCTTCAATGGTATCAACTCTCACTCGCCCACAAACTAGTAAACCATCCACTAAATGTCCCATCCCTCCAGAATCTACTCCAACCCTATCGCACCACCAGACCACTTAGATCCAGCAACAAAAATCACTTGCAGATCACTAAAGCCAGTAACTCTGCTGGTGAAGCACTATTCTCTTGCACCATAGCCAAATTATGGAACTCCCTCCCACCCACAAATACCTCCGTACCATCATGCACCCACTTCAAAACTTTACTAAAAGCGCACCTAAAAACATGCTGGCTATGCCTTTGCAACTCCCATTCTAATATCACCCACCCCATCCAACCACTACCTTTCTTTCCACTCCACTAACTACCTTGATTTATAGCAAGCTCAGATGCTCATAAGCCTAGTACTTATTATACAGCAGGAACTTATTGTAACGTTTGTTAATGTCTTTTATGTAATTCACAGATAACGATTCTAATTGTTGTCTACTGATGTTCATCTGTAAATATGTTTTAAGTAATTGCTATGCAAATTAATTGCTATGTAATCCAATGTAACTACTGTCTGTTTATTTTAACTGTGGAGCTTTTCTCCCCGAGCCTCTGCTGAAAATGGACCTACGTCCAGTCGGACACTCCCGGTCAACAAATATAAATAAATAAAATAAAACTCGAACCTCATACCAAACTACTTGGCTGTATTATCGACGACTAACTAAACATTGACATACACATCCAACAGTGCATTTAAAAAAAATTAGAAACTTGGTCTGCTTTTATAGAAGTCGAAAAGTCCTTACACTTTCCTCCAAACTCTGTCTAGCTCAGTCACTCCTCTTACGTTGTCTACTGTACACTGCCCCTATCCTTACTAATATTCAATCTGTACTACTGTCGGATTTGAACAAACATACAATTAAATAGCCACATTTGCCACTAATCTCCCTTACAATTCCCATCACTGTCTTGCTCTTAATACACTTCAATGGCATGAATTCTCTCACAAACTACTACTTCCTCAATTACCTATGACTTACTCCATTCTGAATATTCCCTCTTCTTGTCTCTCCAACCTAATATCTTTCTACACCCCCCGCAACTTCTTCACACACCTGACAAACACCTCCTTGATGTCTACAAACCTAAAAAGAACATTGGAAAGTCCCTTTATAAGTCCTCAGTTGCACATGCCTGGAACACCCCCCCCCATGTTTCTTATGTTTTTAAATACTGAGTGCACCTGTTATATATTATATGTTTTTGTAATGGTATTTTCATTGCATTACAGATTACTGTGCTGTGAGCTGTGTCTTGTATGTTTCTTTTATGTGCTTGCACATGGGAGCACTATGTACTTGTCTTTTATATGGTTGTAAATTGTGTGGAGCTTTTCTTCTCAGGTCTCCACTGAAAATGGGTCCTTGGCTCAGTTGGATTAACCCGGTTAACAAATGTCAAATTAACAATTTTCAGATTTATTATTTATTTTATTTTACGTAAAATATATTGATGAAATGGAAGGTTTTCCCTTGAAGGGTATTTGTCTGTCCAGAGCACTTCGGCTGTGAGGAAGTTCTAAATCTTTAACTCTAACCACTTATTGTATGCAGCTGTTCTTGAGACTTACAGTGGCCTGAGTAATATGAAAGTTGCCGTAAAGCTATGAATACTGGCTCATGGTTATCCTTGGCAGGTTGTACCCCATACAGATTAGACTAAGTTCTTTTTGCATCTCCAAGAGCTTTCTCCCCTCCTTAGGCATGTATGGTCCAGTGCCTTTCTCTGAGTTTGTCTGGTTTCTTATATATTTTCTATCTTTAGCCTTTGTGCCCCTCCCCAAGAGATTTAGCTTTTGTTTTGGGTCAGCCCTGTCTTACTGGTAATGCTGTGTGGGTCATACTGTTGCTGAACTCTTTGGTTAAGTTTGATAGTCCCCAACAACTTCAGCTGACTACCTGGATGATTCAGTTCTGATACCTTTTAGGCATCTTTTTCATGCGAATGTGCAGTAGGTCCTAAATTGAAGGAGCGAGAAATCCTGCTACTAGGAAAATTTATGCTAACCATTGGAGATATTTTTTCACTTATTTTTTTTTTTTTTGTTGGTGCCTCACCTATAACCAGGGCTGTGTTTGGGATTATCACCTTTGATTCTCAGACATCTGAGAGTTAATATCCAATGGCCTATTTACTTTTTTGGCAAAGGGCATTTATCAGCCATTTCAGCATTTTTGCCTATGGATCCTTCTCTTCATTTTTTCCTTGGCTCAAGTTGTCCAATAAAGAGGTTTTTCTGTTAATATATACAAGATCACTTTTTATTCAGGTGACGCGTAACTATTTCCTTCCTTATCACTGTTTGTTTTTTAGTATTCCTTACTGAAGGGATACCCTATTAAGGACTGCTGTATGTCCAGCCAACATACCAAAGCCTTAGACCCTTTCAAGTTCCATACGTCAGATGCATGTCTGCTTCCATGACATAAGGTACATAAATGGTGTACAAGTGCCTATTACTCAGAACATCTTCACTGTCAGTCCAAACACTTATTTTTATTGAATTTGGTCTGTAAAGTAGTTTATCAGGTTGTTTTGGTTGCTGAACCTGTTGCAGACAAGTACCTGGCTGAAGACTATTCTTCTTTCTCTTTTGTTGGTTTACCATTTTACATCTCGTCCAATAAGGAGAAATGAGTGTGGGAGCCAGATTTCTCATAAACATGGACATACAAGTGCCTTTTCTGCACAAGTGCAGACTGTGATCACACACGGTGTGCTATTTGTCAGGCTTTTGTACCAAAGACCTTTTCATAGCCATTTGTCCTTCTTTTCTGTCTACTTAAGACAGCCAACATTTTGAAGTTGCTAGCTGAACTGTGACTTATGAATCAACCTGCCCAGACATTTTCACCTCTTAAGAAGTCTTAAAAAGGTACATTTTAGAGACTTCTGCTGTTTAGCCTTTATCCTTTTTCTCTCGAGTAAAGCCAGACAGGGCTCCTGAACCACCTAAGCTTGTTAGGATAGCAGTTCCTCTTAAGAAAAAGCAGAAGTCCAATCATGTAGCTCCTGTGGCCTAGGATCCTCGTAAAGGGGATTTCTCTCTGGGTCGTCTTAAGGCTGTTATGGTCTTAAACCCCACAAGGGTTATCCGTGCCTTCTGCTGTTGTTTTTTCTATTCCCCCTAAAAGGTTTGGGGAGCCTGACTCTTTTGATGAAGATGTGGAATTGGATTCTGGGGACTAGTCCTTCGCATAATCTTTTCAAATCCATTCCCCTCTTGCTTTAGGGTCTGAGGATACTCTTTCTTCATATACTCCTATTGAGGGACTTTCTTTTGGGGACACCTTTTTAAAATGATGGAGCATTTTCAACAGAAGAGTTCCAAAATGTCTGAAGCCCAACGGAGGTACTGTCGTAGTCCCTCCTGTGTTGGAAGGCCTTCTGGACAGATGTTCTAAATGTTTCACTGTTGCAGTCATCACATTTGTCTTGTCCACTTTCTGTAGCCCTCGGTTGGCCTGATTATCAAAGTCTTGGGCCCTGCGTCTGTTGCTGTCTCATCTTCCATGATGTCAGGTAGTCAGGGGTGTAAAGCATGCAGCCGACGCCATTACATCAGTCTTTGCCGTGCGGTGCCCGAAGCAGAAGCAGTTTGCAAGTGCCAGTCGTCTGACTCCTGAAATTTTCATTTTCGAGTTTCAGAACCGAAGTCTTCAACTAAAGCCAAGTACCTCGTCGGGGAAACTTTTTCTTGCTCTAAACAGATGTCAGTAAAAGTCAGTAATTATATTTCTCATGGAAAGCAAATACCTCATAAAGATTTTCATTCGTACTGTATTCCTTGCCTAGGCCCTGACCACCATGACTTACCTTGTCGGTTTTGTGCCTTATTTAAGCAACTAACTATTCGTAGTCAGCATATTTACGCTTCTAAATATTTTGGTACTCTGTTCAGTTACCGAGATATGGCTTCGGTAAGCCACCCGACTACCGACATTACGAAAAAAATGCAAAGATAGACAGACAGGCCACCTAGGTCCAAAGCTGCCGACGACGCTTCTAAGCTAGTCGCCAGTTCACTGGTATTCAGTGAGGCACTTTCGCAGCACCTGATACCTGCTACTTCAGATTCGCAAGCCTCTACTGAGACCCATTCAGAGTCCGGTTTGCCACGAGATGCTTCAACTGTGGAACCTGCGGATGTCTCTAACTTGGATGGGCCCAGAGCCGCTGTGCAGGCCTCTCCTTCTGCGAGTGTATTCAGGCCTACTGATTTGCATATTAAACCAACGCCATTTATTTCAAGGCCTAAAACTCGATCCATGCCTAGAAAACAGATGCCCAGTCCGCATGGTCAGGCCTCTATGCCTAAAAAAACAAATGATAAGAATGGCTGAAGACCTTATTACTTTAATCAGGGGAAGCCAACCTTCCCCCTCTAAGAGACTTGGGACTGAATTTTCTTATGACTCTTCTGATCAGGATTCTGAAATTTCTGTTTCCTGTGATGATCAAGATTTACCCTTATCTACCTATGAGGATTCTGATGCAGAGGACTCCATTCCGTCTGCTTCCCCTCCATAGGGCGAAACCTAGCATACTCTAAGGGAACATTTTTACTGGGAAAGCCAGGATTACTCTGATTCTAGGCTTAGGGATTTCTTATTCATGCCCCAACACAGGCCTTTAGCTATTCCCCCTGTACTGGACATTGATGATGCTTTTTCGGAATCTAAATTTGCCCCTGACTCCTTACCTTCTGCTCTCAGAAAACCAGATAGATATTACAGGGATGTCCTTCAAGGATGCATCTGCAGTCCTAAGAAATGGGTTGTCCTGCCTCAGGCAGCCCTTCGGTCGGCCGGATTCCAAAGTCTGGGTCTGGCTTCGGCTGATGTCGCACTTCACCCAACGTCATAGCTGCTGTTAACCGGGTATAAAGGCATCAGCCAACGCCATTTTCCTCAGTCTTTCTTGCCGCGTGGCACCCGAAGCAGAAGCTGTTCGCAAGTGCCGGTCGGTCAGAACCAGAGATTGCTACTACCGAAGACTTCTAAAAAGCTAAGTACCCCGTTGGGGACTCTTTCTTGCCTCAGCCGATGTCAGAAAAAGTGAATAACTGTTTAACATGTGGGAAACAAATACCTCATAAAGAATTTCACTCTTACTGCCTACCTTGTTTAGGCCCAGACCACGACGTAGCAGCTTGTCTAGCCTGTGCTTCCTTCAACCAACGGACACTTAGACGTCGGTCGGAGTTTGCAGAGGAGATTTTCGGCTCTGCTTTTGCTTACAACATGCCGTCGGAGACTCCGACTTCACAGTTAACTAAAAAGCGTAAGGAAAAGGACAGACACTCGCGGTCCGCGGTTTCGGCCGAAACCGCGGTTAAGCCAACCGCGAGTGTCTCGGTTTCGGCTGAAACAGACTCCTCGGTTCTTCCTTCGGCCGAAAGCATGCCTCCTACAACCCAGGCCTCATCCAGCATGGCTGAATCTGCTACTGAAATTCCACCTGCTCTTACAGGCTCTCAGGATTTATCAGATACTATCCCTTTAGATATATCTACTCCTGCACGTGCAGCTGCTAGGCCCCCTGCATCCATGAATATTAAGGCTTTTACCAGGGCTAAAGCAGCTAAATCAACAAAGACCGTGCCTGCTAAAACCCCCTCTCTCAGGCCTAGCTCTAGTACTCAAATGCTTAGTCTAGCAGAGGATCTCATTTCTTTAATCAGGGGATCCCAGCCTCACCCTGACAGGGCCTCTCACCCCCCTCCAGAGAAGAGGCCTAGAGCAGAGCCCCCTGAGCCAGTTTCTACAGATTACTCCTCTGATGATTCAGAAAATACAAACCCTCCAGAAGGCCCTTATTCTCCATATGAGGACTCTGATGCAGAAGACTCCATTCCTTCTGCCTCTCCTCCTGAGGAATTTTCTTTTGGGGAAACCTTGCATGCTATGAGAGAACAATTTCAATGGCAGGGCCAGGATTTTTCAGACTCTAGGAAAAGGCTTAGGACCTTTTTACATTTGCCACAGCATAGGCCTTTAGCCATTCCTCCAGTACTTACAGTTGTGGATGATGCATTTAATGATGCTTGTACTGCTCCTGACTCTCTTCCTCCGGCCCCTGCTAAGCCCGACAGATACTACAGGGTTCCGGACACACATTATCACTTGTATAAGGCTCCTATTGCAGATCCTGAAACTATTTCACAGGGCCCCAAAGCTGTAGCAGCTGCCTCTGTCAAAAACACCCTCCCCTCTGAAAGAGAATCTAGGGCCTTAGAGAGATGGGGTAAAAAAGTTTATACTTCTGCTACTCTTTCGGCTAGGGCCTTAAACTGTCAATTCCACATGATTCAGTATCAGGAATTTATGTTAGATCAGCTAACTAAAAAACTCTCCTCGCCTGAACCTTTAGAACGAAAGTCCCTTCAGGAAATGGTACATAACATTCAGCAGGTCAGTAATCATTCCTTAAAATGCGGCTATGATGCACTGGAGGCTTTCTTTAGATCAGCTATGACTGGTACAGTGATCAGAAGGCATGCATGGTTAAAAGAGCAATCCTTACCAGACCATGTAAAGTCAAAGCTCCTAGATGCTCCCATGGAAAAACACAGTTTGTTTGGCTCCCCTGCACAGCAAGTGTTGAAGAAGGTGGAAGAGAAAGCAAAATCTGTCCAGACAGTCAAGGATTTCTTACAGGTCCAGCCTCCGAGGTTTAGTAGGAACTGGCCTTCCAAGAATTGGTCCTTTCCAGACACCAACAGAGCACAGAGAGGCAGGAATAGGCCCAAGAGGCAGACGCCAATCCAGAGGTGCCTACAGGGGACGCCAGTGGCAGCCTAACAACCAGAGAAGTACTGCCACAGATCCAGCCACTACCACTTCCACAGGACAATCACAGTGACTTGGCTCTGAAACCGCCTACCAGGGAACAACTAGAAGCACCCTTAGGCGGAAAGCTAGCCTTATTTTCAGTAAACTGGCATTACATTACAGGAGACAAATGGATTTTACAGACAATAGACAAAGGTTACAGGTTTCACTTCCATACTCTACCAAGGAAGAGAGGAATGCCAAACCTACCTCCAAATCAAAAGACAAACGCTCTAGAGCAAATAGACCACTTACTAAGGATGAGAGCTATAGAAAAGGTACAGTCTGTGGAACAAGGGCAAGGATTTTACTCCAGACTTTTCCTGGTGCCAAGAAAGGAAAACCAATGGAGACCTATTCTCGACCTGTCCGCTCTGAACACATATCTCATTGTTCCAAAATTCAAGATGCTGACCCTACAGCAGCTTCTTCCCATGCTGGGCAAGGAGTCTTGGCTGGTAACTCTAGATCTCAAGGAGGCATACCTGCACGTCCCCATACGACCAAATTGCAGAAGATACCTCAGATTTCTTGCAGGATCAGAGCATTATCAATTCTCAGCATTGCCTTTTGGCTTATCTACTATGCCCAGAGTATTCACGAAATGACTGGCATCAGTAATTGCTCATTGCAGGCTTCAGGGAATTCAAATTTACCCATACCTGGACGACTGCCTGTTACAAGCGGACAACAAAAACAAATTAACAAAAGATTTGAGAAAGGTCATTCACCTATTGCAAGCCCTGGGATACACAGTCAACATAAAAAAGTCAAGGCTGATACCATCCCAAAGGATAACTTTCTTGGGTGCAGAACTGGACACATCAAGCCAAATGGCATTCCTCACAGCAGAAAAGCAGAAGCACCTACCACTCTATTTCATGGCATTAACAACGCAGAACCAGCTTACAGCAAGGAAAGTCCTGCAAGCCCTGGGTTACATGGCATCCTGCATAATATTGATTCCACATGCCAGACTACATATGAGGAAGTTGCAATGGTACCTAAGGAATTTATGGTCTCAGCACAAGCACAGCCTAGAAACCCAAATTCCAATAATTCCATGCCTGAAGCAAGAATTCCAATGGTGGGCTCAGGCCTGTCAATTGAACAAAGGACTGCCCTTCCACAGCCCTCACCCAAGCCAGGCTATCACCACAGACGCCTCAGACCTCGGTTGGGGGGCACACATGGTGGACAAGTGCATACAAGGCTTATGGACTCAAGACCAGCTGAACCTACACATAAATCAAAAAGAGATGCTGGCAGTAAAGCTGGCAATTCAGACAGTTTCTTCAACAGGGTCATTTGCTGATAAGGACGGACAACACCACAGTTATGTGGTATATCAACAAACAGGGAGGCACACATTCATATCCTCTATGCCGGATGGCAATGGACCTCTGGAATGTGGCCCTGAACCTCAACATTCAGCTCCAGGCATTATTTGTGCCAGGAAAGGAAAATATACTAGCAGACATCTTAAGCAGAACTACCACGGATGCCCATGAATGGATGCTGCATCCAGACATCTTCAAATCCATTACAAAGAAATGGGGACTACCAGAAATAGACCTATTCGCATCCCCACACAACCACCAATTGAAAAAATTCTGCACAAGGACATACCACCCACTAGCTTGGAAGGTGGACTCCCTATCTTTCAGTTGGGAAAACCTGACAGCATATGCATTCCCACCTCTTCCTTTGATGCACAAAGTGCTACTGAAGATCAAAGAAGATCACCCAAGGATCATCCTGATAGCTCCAGACTGGCCGAGGCAGCATTGGTACCCACTACTGAGGAGTATGTCTCGGGAACACGCATGGCTTCTACCCCTAGTTCCTTTACTGCTAACACAGAACAACTTCAAAATCCTGCATCCAAACTTGAAAACACTGCAGCTAGCTGCTTGGAACATTGCATAAGACAAAATAACCCAGATTTATCTCAAAGGGTTAAAGACATTATCTTGAAGGCTCGCAGACCCTCAACAAGAAAAACTAATTCAGCAAAATGGAAAAGATATCTCATTTGGAGTGCAGCAAAAGGAGAAAATGTATCACTGGCAAACATAGCTAACATCCTGGAATACTTAGCAGAGCTTTTCCACAATGGCCTGTCCTACTCCTCCATTAAGATTCATGCATCAGCAATTTCAGCAGAATACAACATGGATCCTCCAGTCTTTTCTCATCCTCTACTCGGGCAGTTCCTGAGAGGAATTAAAAATGTAAAGCCACCAAGGAAGCCACCATTGCCTACATGGGATTTGAACTTTGTGTTAGAAAAGTTGACACTTCCCCCTTTTGAACCAGCAGCAACAGCAGAATTACAGTACTTATCTTGGAAAACTGCTTTCCTGCTTGCAATCACTACAGGCATTAATGGCAGTACAGCCCTTCCTTATCTTCCATCAGGATAGAGTGTCCATGAGAACTAATCCTACTTTTATGCCAAAGGTGGTCTCCAGGGTATAATTAAACCAAGCAATCCACCTATCTATTTTCTTCCCCAACCCACAGAACAGGGGGGAAAGACTACTACATACCTTGGATGTGCATAGACAATTGCGCTACTACCTGGACAGAACCAAGAACAATAGGAAAACTGACCAGCTTCTGGTAGCATATGCAACAGGAATGGAAGGAAAAGCAATTTCAAAACAGACAATCTCAAAATGGATAGGAAATTGCATTAGATTTTGTTACTCTTATCATGGAAAGACAACTCCAGAAAACATCAGACCTCACTCCACAAGAGCTACAGCCACCACTACAGCTTTTTTACGAGGAGTGGCTACCAAAGACATTTTAGAGGCTGCTACTTGGAGTTCCGTGCATACATTTGCCAAGCATTACAATCTACCTTTATACTCCAGATCCCGAGCAGGTTTTGCCACTGCTGTTTTGCAAGGGATCTTAATTACACCATAATCTTCTTAGTACCTCCTCCCCCACTTTGGCTATGGTATTCTACCCATTTGTTAGGACTGCAGATGCATCCTTGAAGGACATAGTACAGTTTTGTACCTACCATAAATGTAGATGTCCGAGAGGTATGCATCTGCAGTCAGGATTACCCACCCTCCTTCCCCTCTGTGGTACTCCTAGGGTATTTGCCCATCTTGTAGCTAGCTGGGGGAATCTATTATGGTGTATTTGTTTGTATATATGTATATACATGTTTATTTCTATTTGTTCTCTATTGTTTGGAAACATTTGCATTTATCCAAATTTAGCCTTCCTAGAGGGCACCTGGCATCTGGGGCAAGAAACACTGAGGAAAATGGCGTCGGCTGATGCCTTTATACCCGGTTAACAGCAGCTATGACGTCGGGTGAAGTGCGACAGCCGAGGCCAGACCCAGACTTTGGAATCCGGCCGACCGAAGGGCTGCCTGAGGCAGGACAACCCATTTGTTAGGACTGCAGATGCATACCTCTCGGACATCTACATTTATGGTAGGTACAAAACTATACTTTCCTGGCTCTCACACAAGTTCCTCTTTAAAAAATCTTTCTGTACATCCTGAGACCATTTCACAGGGACCCAAGGGCATTAAGGCTACTACCAAAAATCCTTCCCCGTCTGATAGAGATTCCAGGGCTCTGGGTAGACTAGGTAAGAAGGGTATACACTTCTGCAAACTTGGCCATTAGGGCCTTAAACTACCAGTTTCATATGTTAAAGTATCAGCAGCATGTTATTGGATTGCTTAAACAGAAAATGTTATTGATTCCTGACTCTGCTGAAAATAAGATTGACAGGATTTAATGGATTCTGCTGAACTGGGCGGCCACGGTGGTGCAGTGGTTAGCATTGTCGCCTCACAGCAAGAGGTTTTCTAGTTCGATCCTCGGCTGGGGTACCTTCTGTGTGGAGTTTGCATGTCCTCCCTGTGGTCGCGTGAGTTTCCTCTGGGTGCTCCGGTTGCCTACCACATCCCAAAGACATGCTGCAGGTGGACTGGACACGCTCTCTAAATTGGCCCTAGATGTGAGTGCGTGTGTATGTGTGTGCCTTCTGTGCAAGGTTGGGTGCTGGGCTGACAATTCGACACTGTAAAACTCCACTGACAATCATGAGCGGACAGGTGATCCGCTGTGGTGACCCTTAACCGGGAAAAGCCGAAAGAAGAAAAAGAATGCATTGTGCTGAACAAGTTGGAAAGCATACTTTGCAGTGTGGATGTTCTTCGTCTTCCCTTGCTGCAGTCCTGACTATTGGGTATAGTCCGCGTCCCAGTCGGCCCGAATAGCAGAGTATAAGGCTGACGCCGGTCATGGCGCCTTAGACTGACGTCAGTACGTCAGGGTACTAATGCGCATGACCGACGTCATTTCCTCAGTCTTTTTTGCCGCATGGTCCGATGCAGAAGCAATTTTGCGAGTGCAGGTTGGCGTTCTGAGATTTTCCGAAACCAGAGTTTCAGACCGAAACAGAGTTGGCTAAGTAACCCGTTAGAACATTTTGGTTTTTTCTTGCCTCAGTAATTAACCGGATGTCAGAAAAAGTGAATAACTGTATTTCTTGTGGGAAGCAGATACCGCATAGGGATTATCATACATTGTGTATACCTTGTTTAGGGCCTGAGCACGACGTTGTTGGTTGCCGCTCTTGTGCTAGATTTAACAAGCGCACTATTAAGAGGAGGCTTGATTGTGCTAGGTTAGTGTTTGGAAAGCGTTGCAATTATAATATGCCGTCGGATGCTCCGGCCCGCTTCATCCAAGAAGCGCAAGGACAAAACAGTGAAGCCTAGGGGTGAGGAACCGCAGTCCCGGACGCCGGTTCTATAGAAGGCTCAGGAGAGCCAGAGGTTTTGCCAGGTGTCTCTATGGAGTCTCAGGCAGATACTTTACTGTTGCAGGATGTGCCCTCTGGAGGTAGGCCAGGCTGAGGGGCTTCTCAGGTAACTGTTCTTCCCTCTCTTCCCAAGGTAGTTAGGGCCTCCTTCTGTTGCCAATGCTTCTTTAGAGGTAGGCCAAGTTCAGCTTCTGTGGGGCTTCTCCTAGCATTTCGGGCTCTGTGCCTAAGAAACATATGCTTAAAATGGCAGAAGATTTGATTACTCTGATTAGAGGTTCTATGCCCCCGCCTGATAAGAGGCCTAGGGTGGAACAGGAGTTTGATAGTTTTGAACAGTGTTCACAGGCTTCAGAGTCTTCTGTGGAAGACTTGCATGAGTTTCCTGCTTATTCTGATTCTGACGTGGATGATTCCACTCCTACAGCTTCTCCTCCTGAGGATTTTTCATTTTCAGAGACTCTTCACTCCATGAGGGAGCACTTTAAATGGGAAGGCCAGGATTACTCTGATTCCAGGAAAAGGCTTAGGGAATTCTTGTTTTTACCCCAGCATAGGCCCTTAGCTATTCCTCCTGTGTTGAATGTGGTGGAGGATGTTTTTGCAGAGGCTTCCCTGAACCCTGACTCCTTGCCTCCTGCTCCTGTTAAGCCTGATAGGTATTATAGGGTGCCCGAAGCTCATAAGTATTTGTTTAAGAGTCCCAGGGCGACCCAGAAACTGTTTCTCAGGGGCCTAAAGGTGTTAAAGCTTCTGTGGTTAAAAATCCTGTACCCTCTGATAAAGAGGCAAGGGCTTTGGATAGGTGGGGTAAGAAAGTGTATACTTCTTCCACTCTAGCCATGAGGGCGTTGAATTGTCAGTTTCATATGCTGAAATATCAGAATTATCTCCTTTCACAATTGAAATCTAAGGTGGATGCTTTGGCGGAAGGTATTGAGTGTAAAGAATTGCTGGATTTGGTTCATGTGTCTGAACAAGTGGGTAAGCATTCTTTGCAGTGTGGTTTTGATGCTGTTCAGGCCTCCTCGAGGGTGGCTGCTACTAGTTCTGTTCTTCGCAGACATGCCTGGTTGAAGGATCAGAATTTAGCTGAGCATGTTAAGACAAGGATTTTGGATGCTCCTTTACAGTCTGATGTGTTGTTTGGACCGCCTGTGGAAGCAGTTTTAAAGAAAATGGAGGACAAAGCTAAGTCTATGCAGACTGTTAAAGATTTTTGCAGGTGCAGCCTCCAAGTTTAGTAGAAATTGGCCTGCTAAGGGGTGGACATATCCTGCTTATAGTTCCCAGTCTAGGGGTAGGTCTAGACGTGGTAGGGGCAGGGCTCAAGGTTCGTTTAGGCCTAGATCAGACAGTTCACCTGCTCAGCCTTCTGGTGAGGGCAGGGGTCAGTCCTTTCGTAGCAGAACCAATGACCTGCCTTTTCAGCTGCCAGTGGATTCTCGTCTGGCACTTCCTTTGGGAGGAAGATTGTCTCTTCAAAGAAAATTGGGATTTAATCACTCAAGACAGATGGGTGCTGGATATCATTCATCACGGTTACAGATTTTATTTCCACACAATGCCTCCTTTCAAAGGCATGCCAGATGTTCCTCCTCCACAAAGAAAAGAGGCTCACAAGCAAGTTTCTCAGTTACTCCAGATAGGGGCCATTCAGCCAGTCCCTGTATCAGAAAGGGGCTTCGATTCTATTCTCGCCTGTTCCTAGTACCAAAGAAGGGGAACACGTGGAGACCAATTTTGGATTTATCTATCCTCAACACTTATCTGGACATTCCCAAGTTCAAGATGTTGACATTACAGCAACTGTTACCTCTGCTGGGCAAGGATCACTGGATGGTAACTTTGGATCTCAAGGAAGCTTACCTTCATGTGCCTATAAGGCTAAGTTGCAGAAAGTATCTGCGGTTTCGAACTGGAGATTTTCATTATCAGTTCTCTGCATTGCCCTTTGGCTTATCTACTGCCCAGAGTATTCACAAAGGTTCTGGCTCCAGTGATAGCTTACTTCAGGCTTCAAGGCATTCAAATCTATCCTTACTTGGACGACTGCTTGATTCTAGCTCAAGAAAAGGAAGACCTTCTACAGCATCTGGAATATGTCATAGCAGTGCTAAGATGCCTAGGGTATTCTGTGAACGAAATAAAGTCCAGTCTAGTACCCTCTCAAGACATGTGCTTTCTGGGTGTGAGACTGAATACAGCAGCCCAGATGGCCTTTTTAACCCCGGACAAACAAAAGAGTCTGTCACTTTACTTCCATCAACTATCTCATCAGTCCGTGCTGACTGCAAGGACAGTCCTTCAAGCATTAGGGTTCATGGCATCTTGTATTCTGGTGCTTCCCAATGCCAAACTGCATATGAGGAAGCTGCAATGGTATCTCAAAAATGTATGGACACAGCACTGCCAAGGTTTCGACACTGTCATTCACATAATACCTTGCCTTCAAAAGGAATTCTTGTGGTGGGCTCAGGAATGTCACCTAAACAAGGGACTCTCTGTGACCCGGCCAGAGGCGAGTCAGATTTTAACGACAGATGCCTCGGACACTGCTTGGGGAGCTCATCTAAATGGAAAGTGGATACAAGACAAGTGGCCTGCCAGACTACAGCATCTACATATCAACATGAAGGAGATGTTAGCAGTCCAGTTTGCACTGATGGCGTTCAAGGAGTTACTTCTTCCAGGGCAGGTGTTGATTCTAACAGACAACACAACTGTCATGTGGTACATCAACAAGCAAGGGGGAACACATTCTTATCCTCTATGCAGGCAAGCAATGATTTTATGGGAGACTGCGTTAAGCCTGCAACTGACTCTTCAGGCAAGGTTTCTGCCAGGAGCACAGAACTCCCTAGCAGATGTATTAAGCAGACAAATCATGGATCCCCACGAGTGGAAACTGGATCTTCATGTATTTCAGAAATTGACAGTGTCATGGGGAACTCCAGACATAGATCTGTTCGCTTCTCCACTAAACCACCAGCTGCCAACGATTGCACAAAGGGGTTTCATCACACAGCTTGGAAAGTGGATGCTCTGTCTTTCAGTTGGAAAACCTTCATGTCTATGCCTTTCCACCTCTGCCTCTTCTTCCAAAGGTATTATTAAAGGTCAGACAAGACAGGCCAAGGATGATTTTGATAGCTCCAGATTGGCCTCGCAACACTGGTACCCACTTCTAAGGAGTCTTGTAAAGAAGCCTCCATGGCCTTTACCTCTGATTCCTCATCTGTTATCTCAGAAGGACGGTCATCTGCTCAATGTCAAGCTTCAATCTCTTCATCTCACAGCTTGGCATATTCTGTGTTGAAGCACAGCAGGTCTCAGCTTCCTCAACAAGTTTTAAATGTGATTATGGAAGCTAGAAGGCCTAGTACTAGGAGAGTGTACGCAGAAAAATGGAAGAGATTTTTATTTTGGAGTACAGCAAAGAATTTGGAGATTTCAGAGCCTAATTTGAGTGTGGCTCTTCAATATCTTACTGAATTATTGGACAAAGGTTTGTCCTTCTCTTCCATAACGATTCATGCTGCAGCAATTTCAGCTCACTATGATTGTGACCCACCTTTGTTTTCGCATCCTTTGTTCAAGCAGTTTCTTACAGGGGCAAAGAATATAAGACCCCCACGTAGAGCTCCTACTCCTGCTTGGGATCTCAATTTTGTGTTGGAAAAACTTACTCTACAACCTTTTGAGCCTGCAGCTACTGCTGAATTGAAATATTTGTCATGGAAGACTGCTTTTCTGTTGGCTATTACTTCTGCAAGAAGGGTGTCTGAGTTGCAGGCCCTTATGGCAGTAGAGCCCTTTTGGTTTTCCATAAGGACAGGGTTTCATTACGCACTAATCCTTCCTTTATGCCTAAGGTGGTTTCTAGTGTGGCTTTAAACCAAACTATTCATTTGCCTACGTTTTTTGCAGATCCTCAAAATAAAGGGGAAAAGATTTTGCACACTTTAGATGTACACAGGCAATTACGTTATTATTTGAGCAGGACTAAAGATTTTAGGCAGTCTCAGCAGTTACTTGTTTCTTTTGCTTTGAGTTCACAGGGCAAGCCTGTGTCACAACAAACTATTTCTAGGTGGATTGGCTTTTGCATTGCATTTTGTTATTCCCATCATGGCAAAGAGGTTCCAGCTGGGATTAGGCCTCATTCCACTAGGGCTACTGCCACTTCAACAGCATTTCTAAGGGGGGTGGCAACTAAGGATATTCTGGAAGCAGCTACTTGGAGTTCAGTGCATACTTTCTCTAGGCATTATCACCTGCCTATATACTCTAAGACTAGGGCTGGTTTTGCCACAGCTGTTTTACAAGGCATGTTGTCAGCTCCTGCTGCTTTATAATTTGCCAGCCTCCCTTACCTCTGCTTTGGGATTCTACCCAATAGTCAGGACTGCAGCAAGGGAAGACGAAGAACATAGTACAGTTTTGTACCTACCATAAATGTAGATGTTCGAGGATTCCCTTGCTGCAGTCCAATTTACCCTCCTCCTTCCCTCTGTGTTTCAGGGTGGTTGTGTAGGTGAGTTTACATGTTTATATTTTTGTATATATTGCTGTATATATTGTACATGTTTTGGTGCAGGTTGTTTTTGGGACTTGTCTTTTTGGGTCTTCTGACATCTGGGGCAAGAAAAGACTGAGGAAATGACGTCGGTCATGCGCATTAGTACCCTGACGTACTGACGTCAGTCTAAGGCGCCATGACCGACGTCAGCCTTATACTCTGCTATTCGGGCCGACTGGGACGCGGACTATACCCAATAGTCAGGACTGCAGCAAGGGAATCCTCGAACATCTACATTTATGGTAGGTACAAAACTGTACTTTTTGATTCACTAGAGGCATCTTGCAGGGCTGCTGTCACTGGGTCTGTACTTAGAAGGCATGCTTGGCTTAAGGTGCAATCTTTGCCAGATCATGTTAAAGCTAAATTGCTGGATGCTCCCTTAAACCAGGACCACCTGTTTGGCAACAAAGCAGTAGTAGTACTTAAAAAGATGGAGGAAAAAGCTAAATCCATGCAAACTGTTAAAGATTTCCTGCAAGTACAGCTTCCCAGGTCTAGTAGGCATTGGCCCTCTAAGAATTGGCCTTTTCCTGCCTCTTCCAGACCTTCAGTCCAAACCCAGAAACAGCAGAACAGCCAGGCTTCAATCCCAAGGTATGCATAGGACTAAGCAGTGGGGGGCTCCCACTTCCAAAGCAGCAAGTAGTAAGGACCCCCCCCCCCATGGTAAACTGTCTCAATGACTTAACTTTAAAACTTCCAAGCCCTTCTCAACTGACTGCCCCTTTAGGGGGAAAGATTGCTCTGCAGGCAAAAAATGGGGAACTCGTTACCCAGGACAAATGGGTTTTAAATAGTTTCCCCAAGGATACAGATTCCACTTCCATACTTTACCAACCCCCAAACGGTTAGCCAGATCTACCCCCCAAATCAGTGGGCAGAGGCTCAAAAGCAAATTCTCTATCTATGTATCAGGGCTTCTCAGACTGTCACAGAAGAGGAAAAGGGACAAGGTTTCTTTTCCTGGTGCCCAGAAAACACAACTCCTAGAATCCTATCCTGGACCTCTCTATCCTAAACACATTTTTGGTGATCCCAAAATTCAAGATGCTAACTCTTCACCAGTTGCTTCCTATGCTAGACAAGGATGCCTGGTTGGCAACACTGGATTTAAAGGAAGCCTACCTGCACATCACAATCAGGGAATCTTGCAGAAGATACCTACGCTTCAAAGCAGGCTTCACTATCAGTTCTCTGCCCTGCCCTTTGGCTCATCTGCAGCGCCCAGGGTATTCACAAAGTGCTTAGCTCCATTTATTACATTCTGCAGGCAAAGAAATAGTCAGATATACCCATACCTGGATGATTGTCTAATTCGGGCAGAAAGCCAGGACATACTATTGAATCATCTGGCGTTTGTACAAAAATTGCTAACTTTTCTGGGGTACACCATACACGAAAATAAATTACATCTTGTACCCTGTCAACAAATTGTATTCCTGGGAGCAAGCTTGAACACAACTTCCCAGATGGCTTTCCTCACGCCAGAGAAAAAAGTTAGACAGCCTACTTTAAACTAAAGGCCACAAAGACCCTGCTATCTGCAAGACAAATACTGCAATCCATGGGGTTGTTCTCCTAATTCCATATGCAGGACTGCATATGAGGAAATTACAATCGTATCTAAAAAGCCTATGGTGCCAACTTTCTCAGGATATAGAAGCAATGATTCCTATCATATCTTGCCTACAAATAGAGTTCCTTTTGGTGGGTAGAGGCCTGCCACCAAAACAAGGGACTGCCA
>NC_056746.1:230088110-230130610 GCF_019279795.1 Protopterus annectens
AGCTCACTTGCAGAATTTTTTGTGTCTGCATGATCTCATTCAGGCTCCTTCTCAGCAGCAGCTGCTTCAGAAACTCAACTTTACCATACTTCCGCTTTAAAGTATGGAGCTTACCCAGTATCTCAAAAAAACATCTCTTGTCCCCTTCAAAGAATCATGTCTTTCTGGGTTGCAGGATTTGGACTCTGCCTACGATTGCTTTTCCTTCTCCAAAATTGCTGTCTTCCAGATGTTCATTGTGCATACAGCTGCAGTCATAACAGATGGGGTTGTCCTGCCGTCAGGCGGGTCCTCGGTCGGCCGAATTCCAAAGTCTAGGTCCGGCGTCGGATGTAGTCACTTCTTCCCTGACGTCAGTGCGGCAGGGGTATAAAAGATCCAGCCAACGCCATTTTCTTCAGTCTTTCTTGCCGCGCGGTGCCCGAAGCAGAAGCAGTTCGCAAGTGCCAGTCGGCCAGCTCCTGACATTACGAATATTTTTCAACCGAAGTCTTCTTGAAAGCTAAGTACCCCGTTGGGGAAACTTTTCTTGCCTCAGACCGATGTCAGACAAAGTTAATAATTGCATTTCATGTGGGAAGCAAATACCACATAAGGATTTCTATTCCCTCTGCATTCCTTGCTTAGGCCCAGACCACGACGTCTCTGCCTGTCGTTTTTGTGCTACATTCAACAAACGCACTATTAAGCGTCGGGCGGAGTTCGCCCAACACTATTTTGGCAAAAAGTTTAATTACATTATGTCGTCGGATACTCCGACTCCAGTTTTGAGTAAAAGACGCAAAGATAAGGACCGATATACGAGGTCCGCGACTTCTACCGACACCACGCTAAAGCCGACTACAGGTGCTCTGGTTCTCAGCGAGGCGCCTACGCAGCCCCTGACTACCGATGAGACTTCCTTAGAGGTGTCTTCTGTGCCCGAGGTCGCAGGCTCCTCGGCCCACACCCCGATTACAGATACCGACGCCACTCTTGGCGGGGAAACTCTGAGTTTAGACAGGCCTGCCACCTCTCAAGGTGTCTTCAGGCCGCCGCCTTTTTCCATTAAGGCTTTCACTAAATCTAAAGCAGCCATGCATACTAAAAGACAAGCTCCACAGGGCCCCTCTCAAGGCCCCATGCCTAAAAAACAGATGCTCAAAATGGCTGAGGATTTGATTACTCTTATCAGGGGTTCTCATCCCCCCCCCCCCCTCGGACAGAAGGCCCAGAGTGGAGGAAGAATACCCTTCCTCGGACCAGGCCTCCATTACTTCAGAACATTCTGAAGACCAGGAACATTCATACTCCCCTTTTGAAGATTCTGATGCAGAGGAGTCCATTCCCTCTGTCTCCCCCCCTGAGGACTATTCTTTTGGGGAAACCTTGCATACCTTGAGGGAACACTTCCACTGGGAAGGTCAAGATTACTCAGACTCCAAGAAAAGTCTCAGGGATTTCCTCTTGCTCCCTCAGCACAGGCCTCTGGCTATCCCTCCTGTCCTAGACATACTAGATGGTGTATTCAGAGGCCAGCCTTAACCCAGATTCTTTACCTCCAGCTCCAGTCAAGCCTGACTGGTATTACCAGGTTCCTGTTGCACACAGATTCCTTTACAAAAGCCATGCGGCTGACCGAGAAACTATTTCACAGGGTCCCAAGGGAATTAAGGCCTCCACTGCCAAAAATCTATTACCTTCAGAGGGAGATTCCAGAGCTTTAGAAAGGTGGGGGAAAAAGGTATACATCTCGGCCACTTTAACCATGAGGGCATTAAACTGTCAGTTCCATATGTTAAAGTATCAACAGTTTTTGTTATCTCAGTTGAAAAGCAAAATGTCACAACCTGAACAACCAGACTTGAAGGAGTTGCAGGATTTGTTGCATAGTGCCGAACAAGTGGGTAAACATACCTTGCAATGTGGTTTTGATGCTTTAGAGGCCTCATGTAGAGCTGCTGTTACAGGATGAGTCATACGTAGACATGCTTGGCTCAAAGAGCAAACCTTACCAGATCATGTCAAAGCTAAATTACTAGATGCACCTCTTCAAAAAGATGTATTGTTTGGTGTTAAAGCTGAGGAGGTATTAAAGAAAATGGAGGAAAAGGCAAAATCAATGCGAACAGTGAAAGATTTCCTACAGGTACAACCTCCACGTTTCAGTAGAAATTGGCCTTCAAAAAATTGGTCCTTTCCAGCCACAGACAGACCTCAAAGAGGTAGATACAGGTGCCCGAGGGCTAGAGGGCAATCTCAAGGATCGTTTAGAGGCAGACAGTGGCAAGCACCTACACCAAGAGGTGGAGAGGATAGATCACAGCCATTCAGAAAGCAGAACCAATGACTTTCCCCTTTGCATGCCAAGCAAAGCTGTAATGGCAGCACCTTTAGGTGGAAAACTGGCATTATTTTGGCAAAATTGGCATATTGTCACAAAAGACAAATGGATCCTGGACATTATAGACAGAGGCTACAGATTCCACTTTCGCACCCTTCCAAAAATGATAGGCATGCCACACCTGCCACAAAATCAAAGGGCAGAGGCACAAAAACAAATTTCAGTTCTCATGGACATGAAAGCTATTCAAGAGGTACCTGCACAAGAACAGGGTCAAGGTTTTTATTCCAGACTATTCCTGGTACCAAGGAAGGACAAAGATTGGAGACCTATTTTGGACCTATCCATCCTAAACACATATTTACTTGTACCAAAATTCAAGATGCTCACATTACAGCAGCTTCTTCCCATGCTGGGCAAAGAGTCTTGGCTGGTAACACTGGACCTCAAGGAGGCATACCTGCATGTCCCTATCGGGCAAGATTGCAGAAGATACCTCAGATTTCTTGCAGTTTCAACCCATTATCAATTCTCTGCATTGCTCTTTGGCTTATCTACTGCGCCCAGAGTTTTCACGAAATGCCTGGCATCAGTAATTGCCTTCTGCAGACTTCAAGGGGTACAAATATACCTATATGTGGACGACTGCTTGATCCAAGCGGCCAGCAAACACATACTTCTGAAACACCTGGTGTTTGTAATAAAGTTGTTGAACTCTCTGGGATACACAGTCAACAAAAAGAAATCAAGACTAATACCCTCTCAAACAATAATTTTCCTGGGTGCCAGCTTGAACACAAACACCCAGATGGCCTACCTCACACCACAGAAACAAGGGCAATTAACTCAATACTTCAGAAAACTGGCAACCTTCACCAGGCTGACTACAAGGAAAATCCTGCAGGCTCTGGGATTCATGGCATCTTGCATCCTGCTAATCCAATGTGCAAAGCTGCATATGAGGAAACTTCAGTGGTACTTTAAAAACTTATGGTCTCAGCACAGGCACAGTTTGGAAACAATTATTATACCACTGATTCCATGCCTCCAAAAGGAATTTCTGTGGTGGGCTCAAGCATGCCAAAGAAACATAGGTCTCCCATTCTGCTTGCCTCAAGCAAATCATATCATCACAACAGACACCTCAGGCTACTCCTGGGGGGCACACATGACAGTTCAGTGCATTCAGGGCAAATGGTCCCAAAAAGAAATGCACCTACACATCAATCAAAAGGAAATGCTAGCAGTAAAAAATGCTATTATGGCTTTCAAAGACCTACTGCATCCAGGCCAGCTATTGATAAGGACAGACAACACCACAGTGATGTGGTACATAAACAGACAGGGAGGAACCCATTCATATCCCCTGTGCAGGCTAGTCATGTCTCTTTGGAACATGGCTCTGGAATTACAAATCCAACTTCAAGCACAATTCCTGCCAGGCAAGGAAAACATGCTGGCAGACAACCTAAGCAGAAATATGACAGATCCACACGAATGGAAGTTGCATCCTCAAGTTTTTACAAAGATAATTCAAGCATGGGGAAGGCCAGACGTAGATCTCTTTGCTACCCACAGAAATTACCAATTGACAAAATTCTGCTCAAGGACCCATCATCCACAGGCCTGGAAAGTGGACGCACTCTTTCAGTTGGACAACAATGACAGTTTATGCTTTTCCTCTGCTTCCCAAAGTTCTATTAAAAACCAGAGCAGACAGACCAAATATGATTCTCATTGCTCCAGACTGGCCAAGACAACACTGGTACCCACTCCTGAGGAGCCTGACTCATTCCCCACCATGGATCCTGCCTCTTCTAGTGACTCAACACAACTTCAAAACTCTTCACAGTCAGCTGAAAACACTCAATCTAGCCGCATGGAGGATTCCTTAAATTCACAACAGACCCTACTCTCCAAGGAGGTGCAGGATGTCATTTTGGAGGCCAGAAGGCCTTCTACTAGAAAAGCCTACTCCACAAAATGGAAACGGTTTTGTGCCTGGAATCAGAAAAAGGGTCAGAATCCTTGAATACTGAATTTACCTCAAATATTACAGTACCTAGCTGAGATGCTAAGCAGTGGACTTTCATTCTCCTCCATCAAAATCCATGCTTCAGCCATTTCTGCTCAATACAACACTGATCATCCTTTATTCTCTCACCCTCTCTTAAGACAGTTCCTCAGAGGGGCTAAGAATATGAAACCTCCAAGAAAGCAACCAGTATCTGCTTGGGACCTCAATTTCTTTCTAGAAAAACTGACCCTGCCTCCATTTGAGCCAGCTGCTTCAACAGAACTGCAATATTTGTCATGGAAAACAGCCTTCCTTCTGGCCATCACCTCAGCACGCAGGGTTTCGGAACTACAAGCCCTCATGGCTTTGCAGCCTTTCATCATTTTCCATCAGGACAGAGTATCCTTATGAACCAACCCTTTCTTTATGCTAAAGGTAGTATCCAGGGTAGCCTTGAATCAGGCTATCCACTTTACCTACCTTTTACCCTAATCCACAAAACAAAGGGGAGAGACTACTACATTCCTGTGACATTCACAGACAGCTTCGTTATTATTTGGACAGAACAAAGCCATTCAGAAAATCAGTGCAACTCTTTGTGTCCTATGCTACAGGTGCTCAAGGGAAGGCTATTTCCAAACAGACAATCTCAAAATGGATAGCCCACTGCATACGCTTTTGTTATTCTTTTCATGGTAAAACTGTACCTACAGGCATCAGATCTCACTCCACAAGGGCCACAGCTACCTCTGCAGCTTTCCTCAGGGGGGTTCCTACCAAAGATATTTTGGAAGCAGCCACTTGGAGTTCTGTACATACTTTCTCCAAACACTATCACCTACCATTATACTCCAAATCTAGAGCGGGCTTTGCCACTGCAGTCTTGCAGGGCATCCTTGCTCCTCCTAGTTCCACTTAGTGCCTACCACCCCTTTTTTAGCTTTGGGATTCTACCCATCTGTTATGACTGTAGCTGTATGCACGATGAACATAGTACAGTTTTGTACCTACCATAAATGTAGATGTTCGAGTGCTAATACAGCTGTAGTCCAGGTTTCCCTCCCTCCTTCCCCTCTTGGGACAGGCCTAATGGCTAACACCTCCTCATACAACCTGATTGGGGTATTCTTTTATGGTGTATTTGCTTGCAACTACTGTTTTTTGATTATATTGCATTGCTTTATTACATAAATTTATGTTTTGCGTTCCTTCTGGGGGCACCTGACATCTGGGGCAAGAAAAACTGAAGAAAATGGCGTCTGCTGGTTCTTTTATACCCCTGCCACACTGACGTCAGGGAAGAAGCGACGACATCTGACGCCGGACCTAGACTTTGGAATTCGGCCGACCGAGGACCCGCCTGACGGCAGGATAAACCCCATCTGTTATGACTGCAGCTGTGTTAGCACTCTAACATCTACATTTATGGTAGGTACAAAACTGTACTTTATCTTCCTTTGTAAATGGATCACCACGTCAGTATCAAAGAAATTAAGGCTCTGCTGTTGGCTGTTCAAGCCTTACATTCCCTTTGAGGTCCAGGTCCTCCCCTGGTTTACACAGACAACACTACCATTATGTGGTACATGAACAAGGGGGCAGAAAGTTGTACCTTCTTTGCAGACTAGCACTTTTTGTTTTGGAGTTTGCTCTCAGCCTTCATCTGGTCCTTCAGGTGGTTCACATTCTGTCACAGTCTTGTGGCAGTTAAAAAACAAGCAATATTCAAGACAACGGAACTGCTGGCTGCTGAAAAAATCCACAGAAGGAACTTATTCCACCAAGGGATTTATTAGACTCCTCAAAACAATGTAGTTGGCGCTTTTGTCATATTTCAGTTAATAAAACTTCTTAAGACAAACCCATTGCACAAACCTTTGCCTTAAATGCACAAGTCAATCAAATAATCACATGTTAAAATCAGTTTCAAAATGAAAGGCAAAGACATCCAGTATTACTGAAACCACAATGAATGTGTAAAAACATTTAAAACCTCATTCAAGTGCTTGCAAAGGATATACTATGTATGTGAATGTGGAAATTGCTTTGTTGGACACCAGTATAACTAAAGATATTGATTTTATCCGTTACAAGTTTGATTTGAGTGTATTTTCACTAGTATCAATAGCCATATTTCTAAAATGAAAGCAACTAAAAACAGAAAGCTTTCTCGGGACAATAATGACTATATTAAAGGGACTGCTTACCCTAAACCACCACCACCACAATAATGGCTTAATCCCCTTAACCACCCTGTCCTAATGATAGCTTGGGCAATCAGCCCCCCCTAATAGGGAAACAGAAACCTCTGAGCAGGTTTCTTCCGGACGTAGTTTTGCGTAGATGTCCTTCATGGATGCATCTGCAGTCATAACAACTGGGTTGTCCTGTCGTCAGGCAGCCCTTCGGTCGGCCGGATTCCAAAGTCTGGGTCCGGCTTCGGCTGATGTCGCACTTCACCCGACGTCATCTCTGCTGGTCTTTGGGTATAAAGGCATCAGCCGACGCCATTTTCCTCAGTCTTTCTTGCGCGTGGCGAAGCAGAAGCTGTTCGCAAGTGCCGGTCGGTCAGATCCAGAGATTACTACTACCGAATACTACTTCAAGACTTCTAAAGCTAAGTACCCGTTGGGGACTCTTTCTTGCCTCAGCCGATGTCAGAAAAAGTCAATAACTGTTTAACTTGTGGGAAACAAATACCTCATAAAGATTTCCACTCTTACTGTTTGCCTTGTTTAGGCCCAGACCACGACGTAGCAGCCTGTTCGGCCTGTGCTTCCTTCAACCGACGAACGCTTAGGCGTCGGTCGGAGTTTGCTGAACAGTTTTCGCTCATATTTTGCGTACATTATGCCGCCGGATCCTCCGACTACCCAAATTGTTAAAAACGCAGAAAAGACCGACACTCGCGGTCCGCGGTTTCGCCGAAACCTCGGTTAAGCAAACATGAGTGTCTCGGTTTCGCCAAACCGAAAACTGATCAAAATACAGCCGAATCAATGACTACTACTGAGGTCTCTGCCACTTCACTTGAAACAGCCTCAGAAATTATACCTACAACTGTGGTTACTAGTGACTTGTCAGACACCATCCCTTTGGATGTCTCTACCCCAGCACGTGGTGCTGCTAGGCCTCCTGCAGCCATGTCTATTAAGGCCTTTGCCAGGGCTAAAGCAGCCAAAGCTACTAAATCAGTGCCTGTTAAACCCCCCTCAACCAGGCCCACTTCTAGTTCACAAATGTTTACTCTGGCAGAAGATTTAATATCCTTAATTAGGGGATCTCAATCTCACCCAGACAGGGCCTCTCAACCCCCAGAAAAGAGACCTAGAGCAGAGCCCCCCGAGCCTGTCTGCTCTGATGATTCTGCGGATGACTCAGATATTACAGACCAGCCAGAGGCTCCTTTTTCCAATTATGAAGACTCCGATGCTGAAGAATCCATTCCAGCTGCCTCTCCACCAGAGGAATTCTCCTTTGGAGAAACCTTACATGCTATGAGAGAACAATTCCAATGGCAGCAACAGGATTTCTCAGATTCCAGAAAAAGACTTAGAACTTTTCTGCACTTACCACAACATAGGCCCTTAGCTATACCTCCTGTCCTTTCTGTTGTGGACGATGCATTTAATGATGTCTGCACTGCACCTGATTCCTTACCTCCAGCCCCTGCCAAACCAGATAGATTTTACAGGGTGCCAGACACTCATCACCACCTATACAAGGCCCCTCTGGCAGACCCCGAAACTATATCCCAGGGGCCTAAGGCAGTAGTCTCAACCACAGCAAAAAATCCTATTCCTTCTGAAAGGGAATCCAGGTCTTTAGACAGATGGGGCAAAAAAGTTTACACCTCTGCTACTCTCTCAGCTAGAGCTTTAAACTGTCAGTTTCACATGATACAATACCAAGAGTTTATGCTTGAACAGTTAACTAAAAAGCTATCCTCTGATGACTCTATAGATAAGAAATATGTATTAGAAATGGTAAATAACATACAACAGGTTAGTAACCATTCTTTAAAATGTGGCTATGATGCACTGGAGGCTTCATTTAGATCAGCCATGACTGGCACAGTGATAAGAAGACATGCATGGTTGAAGGAACAGGCCTTACCGGATCATGTTAAAGCTAAGTTATTAGATGCTTCTATGGATAAGGCCAGTTTGTTTGGTACACCTGCCCAGCAGGTAATGAAGAAAATGGAAGAAAAGGCAAAATCTGTACAAACGGTGAAAGATTTCTTACAGGTTCAGCCCCCAAGGTTTAGCAGGAACTGGCCTGCCAAAAATTGGTCCTTTCCTGACTCCACAAGATCCCAAAGGGGTAGGAATAGACGTTCCAGAGGCAGAAATCAATCCAGAGGGGGTGCCTACAGAGGACGACAGTGGCAAGGTAATAACAGAGGCACAGACACAGCCACTACCACTGCAACAGGACAATCACAATGACTTGACTCTAACTCCGCCTACCAGGGAACAAATAGCAGCACCATTAGGCAGAAAATTTGCCTTATTTTCGAAAAATTGGCACTATGTCACAAAAGACAAGTGGATTTTGCAAACCATAGACCAAGGTTACCGGTTCCACTTCCACACTTTACCAGTCAAAAGAGGAATG
Organism: Protopterus annectens; assembly: GCF_019279795.1. Taxonomy (NCBI): domain Eukaryota; kingdom Metazoa; phylum Chordata; order Ceratodontiformes; family Protopteridae; genus Protopterus; species Protopterus annectens. Next base: position 230,097,071 of record NC_056746.1, read on the forward strand.
CCAAACCTGCCTCCAAATCAAAAATAGAAGCTCTACAGCAGATAATGCAATTAACAAAGATGAGAGCTGTGGAAAGAGTACCAATAACAGAACAAGGCAAAGGATTCTACTCCAGACTATTCCTAGTTCCAAGAAAAGAAAAAAGTTGGAGACCTATTCTCGACCTGTCCATCTTAAACACATACATCATTGTCCCAAAATTCAAAATGCTGACCCTACAGCAACTTCTTCCCATGCTGGGCAAGGAGTGTTGGCTGGTAACTCTAGATCTCAAGGAGGCATACCTGCACGTCCCCATTCGACCAAATTGCAGAAGATACCTCAGATTTCTTGCAGGATCAGAGCACTATCAATTCTCAGCATTGCCCTTTGGCTTATCTACTGCGCCCAGAGTATTCACAAAATGCCTGGCATCAGTAATTGCCCACTGCAGACTACAGGGAATCCAAATTTATCCATACCTGGACGACTGCCTGCTACAAGCGGACAACAAAAGCAAGCTGACAACAGATTTGCAAAGGGTCATCTACTTGCTACAAGCCCTGGGATACACAGTCAATTTTCAAAAGTCAAGGCTGATACCATCCCAGACAAGGACATTCTTGGGCGCGGAATTGGACACGGTAAAACAAATGGCATTCCTAACTGCAGAAAAACAAAAAGAACTCCCTCTTTACTTCTTGGCACTAACAAAACAGAACAAGCTAACAGCAAGAAAAGTTCTGCAGGCCTTGGGCTTCATGGCATCATGCATAATCTTGGTCCCACATGCCAGACTGCATATGAGAAAACTACAGTGGTACCCAAAGAATTTATGGTCCCAACACAGGCACAGCCTAGAAGCAGAAATACCACTAATCCCATGCCTAAAACAGGAGTTCCTATGGTGGGCTCAAGCATGCCAGACAAATCCAGGCCTACCCTTTCACAACTTTCGAGCAAGCCAAACCATCACAACAGACGCCTCAGACCTAGGATGGGGGGCTCACATGCTGGACAAATGTGTACAGGGATTGTGGACTCAGGACCAGCTATACCTGCACATCAACCAAAAAGAAATGCTGGCAGTGAAACTGGCAATCCAAAAATTCAGCCCATTTCTCAAAGAAGGCCATTTGATGATAAGGACAGACAACACCACAGTCATGTGGTACATCAACAAACAGGGAGGCACTCATTCATACCCCCTATGCAGAATGACTTTGGACCTTTGGAACCTGGCACTCAGCTACAACATCCAGTTACAGGCAATGTTTGTACCGGGAAAGGAGAACACTCTAGCAGACATATTAAGCAGAACCACCTCGGATGCTCACGAATGGATGCTACACCCGGACATCTTCAAGACCATCACAAAGAAATGGGGAATGCCGCAGATAGACCTATTCGCTTCCCCTCTCAATCACCAGCTCAAAAAATTCTGCGCAAGGATATTCCACCCACTTGCATGGAAGGTGGATTCGCTCTCCTTCAGCTGGAAAGGTCTGACAGCATATGCATTCCCACCTCTTCCCTTGATACACAAGGTATTACTAAAAATCAAGGAGGAACGTCCAAGGATAATCCTGATAGCTCCGAACTGGCCAAGACAACACTGGTACCCATTGCTGAGGAGCATGTCTCGGGACAAAATGTGGGCAATACCCCTGATGCCTTTGATGTTAACTCAGAACAACTACAGCATCATGCATCCAAACCTAAAAACTTTGCAACTGACTGCATGGAACATCACATAGCAGCAACTAATCCAGATCTTTCCCAAAGGGTTAAAGACATTATCCTTGAAGCCCGCAGACCTTCAACAAGAAGGAACTATGCAGGAAAATGGAAAAGGTTTGTCATTTGGAGTGCTGAAAGAGGAAAAGACGTCGAATATAGATATTGCTAACATTCTGGAGTATTTGGCAGAGCTTCTACATACAGGCCTGTCCTATTCCTCCATCAAGATACATGCATCAGCTATTTCAGCGGAATACAGCTTTGATCCACCGGTCTTTTCACATCCTCTACTCAGGCAGTTCCTCAGAGGGATCAAGAATGTAAAACCTCCTAGGAAACCACCATTGCCAGCTTGGGACTTGAACTTTGTGCTAGAAAAGTTGACACTCCCGCCTTTTGAACCAGCAGCAACAGCAGACCTACAGCATCTATCATGGAAAACTGCTTTCCTACTGGCAATAACCTCAGCAAGGAGGGTTTCTGAACTTCAGGCCCTAATGGCAGTACAACCCTTCCTAATCTTCCACCAAGATAGTGTCCATGAGAACTAATCCTACATTTATGCCTAAGGTGGTATCCAGAGTGTCTTTAAACCAGGCAATCCACCTACCTACCTTCTTCCCAACCCACAAAACAGAGGGAAAGAATGCTGCATACCTTGGATGTACATAGACAGCTACGCTACTACCTGGACAGAACCAAAAGTAACAGAAAAACTGACCAGCTTTTTGTAGCCTATGCAACAGGAAGGGAAGGAAAAGCAATTTCCAAACAGACAATCTCCAAATGGATAGGAAATTGCATACGATTCTGTTACTCCTTCCATGGAAAACCAATTCCACAGAACATAAAACCTCATTCTACAAGGGCAACAGCCACTACCACAGCCTTCTTACGAGGAGTGGCAACCAAGGACATTATTGAGGCGGCTACTTGGACCTCCGTGCATACATTTGCCAAGCATTATAATTTACCTCTGTATTCCAGATCCCGAGCAGGGTTTGCCACTTCTGTACTGCAGGGGATCCTAACCACACCATAATTTCTTCTTCCTCCTCCCCTAGTTGGCTATGGTATTCTACCCAGTTGTTATGACTGCAGATGCATCCATGAAGGACATAGTACAGTTTTGTACCTACCATAAATGTAGATGTCCGAACTGGATAGCATCTGCAGTCAGGGTTACCCTCCCTCCTTCCCCTCTGTGGTACTCCTAGGGTATTTACCCCCCTAATAGCTAGCTGGTGGGGGGGGGTCTCTTATGGTGTATTTGTTTGTATATATGTACATACATGCTTATTTCTTGTGTTTGCCTTCTATCTTTTTGGAAACATTGGCATTTATCCAAAATTTAGCCTTCCAAGAGGGCAACTGGCATCTGGGGCAAGAAACACTGAGGAAGATGGCGTCGGCTGATGCCCTTATACCCGAAGACCAGCAGAGATGACGTCGGGTGAAGTGCGACATCAGCGAGCGGACCCAGACTTTGGAATCCGGCCGACCGAAGGGCTGCCTGACGACAGGACAACCCAGTTGTTATGACTGCAGATGCTATCCAGTTCGGACATCTACATTTATGGTAGGTACAAAACTGTACTTTTCTACTCCTGGGAGGCAATATCCAGGTAACAATGATTCTAATTGGAAAGGGCGGTTAAGGAACAATAATAGAAGAAATATCAACAACTTTAACTCCAATGACTCTGATAACCGAAATTTGACTACGATACCGAAGTCATCAAAAAAGCTAAGTACCCCGTTGGGGACCTTTTCTTGCCTCAGCCGATGTCCGAAATTACTGAAAAAGTTAACAATTGTCTTTTTTGTGGTAAACAAATACCTCATAAGGATTTCCACTCTTACTGCCTCCCTTGCCTGGGCCCAGACCACGACGTCTCGGCCTGTGTAGCCTGTGCTCGCTTCAACAAGCGCACTCTCAGGCGCCGGGCAGAGTTCGCTGAAGATTTTTTTGGCGATAAATTTGCTTACACCATGCCGTCGGATCTTCCGACATCGCCAACTCCCAAAAAGCGAAAAGATCGGGACCGACATCCTCGGCCCGCGTCTACCATCGACTCCACACCAAAACCTAGCGCGAGTGCTCCGGTTCCCTCTGAGACAGTCTCTCCACCACTCCGAACCGAAGACACCGCATTACCGACGACTCCAATTCCAGATATTACTCAGACGCCAGTTATAGACTTTCCTCCGGATACCGAAACAGAGGAAATGCCCGAGACCATTGCTGTAGACAAGGTCACTCCTGCACGTGGAGCTGCCAGGCCTCCTATGGCCATGTCTATTAAGGCCTACACTAGGGCTAAGGCAGCCAGCAAAACAAAGCATATTGTTTCCAAATCCTTACCTCAGCCGACTCTGGAGACACACATTATGTCCATGGCTGCTGATTTAATTTCCATGATCAGAGGTTCACAGGCCCATCCTGAGAGAGCATCCCAGCCTCCTCCTGATAAAAGGCCCCAGGTTGAACCCTCTGACCCTTCTCCTTCAGATGAATATTCTGAGGGCTCTGTCCACTCTGATAGCCAGGAAGAGCTCTTCCAGACCTATGAGGACTCGGATGCAGAAGATTCCATACCTTCGGCCTCCCCTCCTGAGGATATTTCTTTTGGGGAAGTTCTGCACACCATGAGGGAACATTTCAAGTGGCAGGGTCAGGAATATTCTGATTCTAGGAAACGCCTTAGGACTTTCCTTAAGAAGCCTCAGCACAGGCCCTTAGCTATTCCTCCTGAACTTGATGTTCTGGATGATTTGTATTCTGATTCTAGTGCTACCTCTGATTCTCTTCCTCCTGCTCCAGCCAAGCCAGACAGGTATTACAGGGTCCCAGAAACTCATTCCCATTTATTCAGGGCCCATACTGCTGATTTGGAAACTATTTCACAGGGGCCTAAAGGAGTTTCAGCCTCCACCTCAAAAAATCCTTTGCCCTCCTACAGGGAAGCAAGGTCATTAGAGAGATGGGGTAAAAAGGTTTACACATCCACTACCTTATCTGAGAGCTTTAAATTGCCTTTTTCATATGTTCCAATATCAGGATTATCTCTTAGAAGATTTACAAAAAACATTAGCTTCTCCTGATCCTTTAGACAGGAAGACTTTGCAGGAAGCTGTACATAACACTCAGCAAGTAAGCAATCACTTCCTGCAGTGTGGATATGATGCACTGGAAGCTTCATGTAGGGCAGCTATGACAGGGGCAGTGATGCGTAGACATGCTTGGTTAAAAGATCAACCTCTACCAGATCATGTAAAAGCAAAACTTCTGGATGCACCTTTGGAAAAGAACAAGCTTTTGGTGCAAATGCTAAGGATGTGTTAAAGACCATCAAGAAAAAGCAAAATCAGTTCAGACTGTGAAAGATTTCCTCCAGGTTCAACCCCCAGATTCAGTAGGAATTGGCCTTCAAAAACTGGTCCTTTCCTAATCCAGAAAAGTTTCAAAGGGTAAGAACAGACGTGGCCGAGGAAGAGGCCAATACAGAGGCCCTTACAGGGGATGACAATGGCAGCCAGGAAACCAAAGAAGTGACGCAGGGGTTTCACCTGCCCAACAACCACAAACTCAATGACTATCCTCTACTACCGCCTACCAGGGAACAACTAGAAGCTCCCTTGGGCGGGAAATTATCTCTGTTTGCAGAAAACTGGCACAGACTGACAAAGGACAAATGGATTTTGGACATTATAGACCGAGGGTGCAGGTTTCATTTTCATACCTTACCAAGAAAACAAGGCATGCCAAATCTACCACAACATCAAAGGGCAGAGGCTATCAAGCAAATCACTCTGCTGACTCGAATGAAAGCAATAGAAAGAGTTCCACAACAAGAACAAGAACAGGGGTTTTACTCGAGACTGTTCCTTGTTCCAAGAAAAGAATCTCAATGGAGACCAATACTGGACTTGTCCGCATTAAACACCTTTCTCATAGTACCAAAGTTCAAAATGCTGACTCTACAGCAACTCCTTCCCATGCTGGGCAAGGAGTCGTGGCTGATTACTTTGGACCTCAAGGAGGCATACCTGCATGTCCCTATCAGACACAGCTGCAGAAGATACCTCAGAATGTTCTTCGTCTTCCATTGCTGCAGTCCTGACTATTGGGGTATAGTCCGCGTCCAGTCGGCCCGAATACCAGAGTATAAGGCTGACGTCGGTCAGGGCGCATTAGACTGACGTCAGTACGTCAGGGTACTAATGCGCATGACCGACGTCATATCCTCAGTCTTTTTTGCCACATGGTCCGATGCAGAAGCAGTTTTGCGAGTGCAGGTTGGCGTTCTGAAATATTTCCGAAACCGGAGTTTCAGACCGAAACAGAGTTGGCTAAGTACCCCGTTGGGGAACATTTTGGTTTTTTCTTGCCTCAGTATTTTACCGGATGTCAGAAAAAGTGAATAACTGTATTTCTTGTGGGAAACAGATACCTCATAGGGATTATCATACCTTGTGTATACCTTGTTTAGGGCCTGAGCACGACGTTGTTGGTTGCCGCTCTTGTGCTAGGTTTAACAAACGCACTATTAAGAGGAGGTTAGACTGTGCCAGGTTAGTGTTTGGGAAGCGTGTAATTATAAAATGCCGCCGGATGCTCCGGCCCGCTTCCTCCAACAAGCGCAAGGATAAAACAGTGAAGCCTAGGGTTGATGAACCGCAGTCCCGGACGTCGGTTCTTTAGAAGGCTCAGTGGAGCCGGAGGTTTTGCCAGGTGTTTCCATGGAGTCCCAGGCAGAAACTATACTCTTACAGGATGTGCCTTCTCAGGAGGTAGGCCAGGCTGAGGGGCTTCTCAGGTGACTGTTCTTCCCTCTCTTCCCAAGGTAGTTAGAGCCTCTCCTTCTGTTGCCAAAACTTCTTTGAGAGGTAGGCCTAGTTCAGCTTCAGTGGGGGCTTCTCCTAGCATTTCGGGTTCTGTACCTCAGAAACATATGCTTAAAATGGCAGAAGATTTGATTACTATGATTAGGGGTTCTATGCCCCCGCCTGATAAGAGGCCTAGGGTGGAACCGGAGTTTGATAGTTTTGAACAGTGTTCAGAGGCTTCAGAATCTTCTGTGGAAGATATGCAGGAGTATCCTACTTATTCTGATTCTGATGTGGATGATTCCACTCCTACAGCTTCTCCGCCTGAGGATTTCTCATTTTCAGAGACTCTGCATTCCATGAGGGAGCACTTTAAATGGGAAGGCCAGGATTACTCTGATTCCAGGAAAAGGCTTAGGGAGTTCTTGTTTTTACCCCAGGATAGGCCTTTAGCTATTCCTCCTGTGTTGAATGTGGTGGAAGATGTTTTTGCAGAGGCTTCCCTGAACCCTGACTCTTTGCCTCCTGCTCCTGTTAAGCCTGATAGGTATTATAGGGTGCCCGAAGCTCATAAATATTTGTTTAAGAGTCCCAGGGCGGACCCAGAAACTATTTCTCAAGGGCCTAAGGGTGTAAAGGCTTCTGTGGTCAAAAATCCTGTTCCCACTGATAAAGAGGCAAGGGCTTTGGATAGGTGGGGAAAGAAAGTGTATACTTCTTCCACTCTAGCCATGAGAGCTTTGAATTGTCAGTTTCACATGCTAAAATATCAGAATTATCTCCTTTCACAATTGAAATCTAAGGTGGATGCTTTGGCGGAAGGTATTGAGTGTAAAGAGTTGCTGGATTTGGTTCATGTGTCTGAACAAGTGGGTAAGTATTCTTTGCAATGTGGTTTTGATGCTGTACAGGCCTCCTCGAGGGTGGCTGCTACCAGCTCTGTTCTTCGCAGGCATGCCTGGTTGAAGGATCAGAATTTAGCTGAGCATGTTAAGACAAGGATTTTGGATGCTCCTTTACAGTCTGATGTGTTGTTTGGACCGCCTGTGGAAGCAGTTTTAAAGAAAATGGAGGACAAGGCTAAGTCTATGCAAACTGTTAAAGATTTTTTGCAGGTGCAGCCACCAAAGTTTAGTAGAAATTGGCCTGCTAAGGGGTGGACATATCCTGCTTATGATTCCCAGTCTAGGGGTAGGTCTAGACGTGGTAGGGGCAGGGCTCAAGGTTCTTTTAGGCCTAGAACAGGGAGTTCACCTGCTCAGACTTCTGGTGAGGGCAGGGGTCAGTCCTTTCGTAAACAGACCCAATGACCTGTCTTTTCAGCTGCCAGCAGATTCACGTTTGGCAGCTCCTTTGGGAGGAAGACTGTCTCTTTTCAAAGAAAATTGGGATTTAATTACTCAAGACAAATGGGTGTTGGATATCATTCACCACGGTTACAGATTTTATTTCCATACAATGCCCCCTTTCAAAGGCATGCCAGACGTTCCTCCTCCACAAAGAAAAGAGGCTCACAAGCAAGTTTCTCAGTTACTTCACATAGGGGCCATTCAGCCAGTCCCTGTATCAGAAAGGGGCCTAGGATTTTATTCTCGCCTGTTCCTTGTACCAAAGAAGGGAAACACGTGGAGACCAATTTTGGATTTATCTCTCCTCAACACGTTTTTGGACATTCCCAAGTTCAAGATGTTGACGTTACAACAGCTTTTACCTCTGCTGGGCAAAGATCACTGGATGGTAACTTTAGATCTCAAGGAAGCTTACCTTCATGTGCCTATAAGGCTAAGTTGCAGGAAGTATCTGCGGTTTCGAGCTGGAAATTCTCATTATCAGTTCTCTGCATTGCCCTTTGGCTTATCTACTGCACCCAGAGTATTCACAAAGGTTCTGGCTCCAGTGATAGCTTACTTCAGGCTTCAAGGCATTCAAATCTATCCCTACTTGGACGACTGCCTGATTCTGGCTCAAGAAAAGGAAGATCTTCTACAGCATCTGGAATATGTTATCGCAGTGCTAAGATGCCTAGGGTATTCTGTGAACGAAATAAAGTCCAGTCTAGTACCCTCTCAAGACATGTGCTTTCTGGGTGTGAGACTGAATACAGCAGCCCAGATGGCCTTTTTAACCCCGGACAAACAAACGAGTCTGTCACTTTACTTCCATCAACTATCTCATCAGTCCGTGCTGACTGCAAGGACAGTCCTTCAAGCATTAGGGTTCATGGCATCTTGTATTCTGGTGCTTCCCAATGCCAAACTGCATATGAGGAAGCTACAATGGTATCTCAAAAATGTATGGACACAGCACTGCCAGGATTTGGACACTGTCATTCAAATAATACCTTGCCTTCAAAAAGAATTCTTGTGGTGGGCTCAGGAATGTCACCTAAACAAGGGACTCTCTGTGACCCGGCCAGAGGCAAGTCAGATCTTAACGACAGATGCCTCGGACATTGCTTGGGGAGCTCATCTAAATGGAAAGTGGATACAAGACAAGTGGCCTGCCAGACTACAGCATCTACATATCAACATGAAAGAGATGTTAGCAGTCCAGTTTGCATTAATGGCTTTCAAGGAGTTGCTTCTTCCGGGGCAGGTGTTGATTCTAACAGACAACACAACTGTCATGTGGTACATCAACAAGCAAGGGGGAACACATTCTTATCCTCTATGCAGGCAAGCAATGATTTTATGGGAGACTGCGCTAAGCCTGCAACTAACTCTTCAGGCAAGGTTTCTGCCAGGAGCACAGAACTCCTTAGCAGATGTGTTAAGCAGACAAATCATGGATCCCCACGAGTGGAAACTGGATCTTCATGTATTTCAGAAACTGACAGTGTCATGGGGAACTCCAGACATAGATCTGTTCGCTTCTCCACTAAACCACCAGCTGCCAAAGTATTGCACAAAGGGGTTTCATCACACAGCTTGGAAAGTGGATGCTCTGTCTTTCAGTTGGAAAAACCTTCATGTGTATGCCTTTCCACCTCTGCCTCTTCTTCCAAAGGTACTGTTAAAGGTCAGACAAGACAGGCCAAGGATGATTTTGATAGCTCCAGATTGGCCTCGGCAACACTGGTACCCACTACTACGGAGTCTGGTAAAGAAGCCTCCATGGCCTTTACCTCTGATTCCTCATCTGTTATCTCAGGAGGACGGTCATTTGCTCAATGTCAAGCTTCACTCTCTTCATTTAACAGCCTGGCATATTCTGTGTTGAAACACAGCAGGTCTCAACTTCCTCAACAAGTTTTAAATGTGATTATGGAAGCTAGAAGACCTAGTACAAGGAGAGTGTACGCAGAAAAATGGAAGAGATTTTTATTTTGGAGTACAGCAAAGAATTTGGAGATTTCTGAGCCTAATTTGAGTGTGGCTCTTCAATATCTTACTGAATTATTGGACAAAGGTTTGTCCTTCTCTTCCATTAAGATTCATGCTGCAGCAATTTCAGCTCACTATGATTGTGACCCACCTTTGTTTTCGCATCCTTTGTTCAAGCAGTTTCTTAGAGGGGCAAAGAATATAAGACCCCCAATGAGCTCCTACTCCTGCTTGGGATCTCAATTTTGTGTTGGAAAAACTTACTCTACAACCTTTTGAGCCTGCAGCTACTGCTGAATTGAAATACTTGTCATGGAAGACTGCTTTTCTGTTGGCTATTACTTCTGCAAGAAGGGTGTCTGAGTTGCAGGCCCTTATGGCAGTAGAGGCCCTTTTGATTTTCCATAAGGATAGGGTGTCATTACGTACTAATCCTTCTTTTATGCCTAAGGTGGTTTCTAGTGTGGCTTTAAACCAAACTATTCATTTGCCTACGTTTTTGCAGACCCTCAAAATAAAGGGGAAAAGATTTTGCACACTTTAGATGTACACAGGCAATTGCGTTATTATTTAAGCAGGACTAAGGATTTTAGGCAGTCTCAGCAGTTGTTTGTTTCTTTTGCTTTGAGTTCACAGGGCAAGCCTGTCTCAAAACAAACTATTTCTAGGTGGATTGGCTTTTGCATTGCATTTTGTTATTCCCATCATGGCAAGGAGATTCCAGCTGGGATTAGGCCTCATTCCACTAGGGCTACTGCCACTTCAACAGCATTTCTAAGGGGTGGCAACTAAGGATATTTTGGAAGCAGCTACTTGGAGTTCAGTGCATACTTTCTCTAAGCATTATCACCTTCCTATCTACTCTAAGTCTAGGGCTGGTTTTGCCACAGCTGTTTTGCAAGGCATGTTGTCAGCTCCTACTTCTTTATAATTTGCCAGCCTCCCTTACCTCTGCTTTGGGATTCTACCCAATAGTCAGGACTGCAGCAATGGAAGACGAAGAACATAGTACAGTTTTGTACCTACCATAAATGTAGATGTTCGAGGATTCCATTGCTGCAGTCCAATTTTCCCTCCCTCCTTCCCCTCTGTATTTAGGGCTGCTTGTGTAGGTGAGTTTACATGCTTATATTTTTGTACATATTGTTGTATATATTGTACATGTTTTTGGTGCAGGTTTTTTGGGACTTGTCTTTTTAGGGTCTTCTGACATCTGGGGCAAGAAAAGACTGAGGATATGACGTCGGTCATGCGCATTAGTACCCTGACGTACTGACGTCAGTCTAATGCGCCCTGACCGACGTCAGCCTTATACTCTGGTATTCGGGCCGACTGGACGCGGACTATACCCCAATAGTCAGGACTGCAGCAATGGAATCCTCGAACATCTACATTTATGGTAGGTACAAAACTGTACTTTTCTTGCAGGGCCAGAGCATTATCAATTCTCAGCATTGCCATTTGGCTTATCTACTGCGCCCAGAGTATTTTACAAAATGCCTGGCTTCAGTAATTGCTCATTGCAGGCTCCAGGGTATACAAATGTACCCATACCTGGACGACTGCCTCATACAAGTGGACGACAAATTGATGTTGACAAAAAACCTGGATTATGTCATACGATTACTTCAAGCTCTGGGATACACAGTCAACTTCCAAAAGTCAAGACTGCAGCCATCCCAGCAAATAATCTTCTTAGGAACCAAACTAGACACAGCCTCTCAGATGGCTTACCTGACAGAAGACAAGCAAGAGAAGACAAGCAAGAGAAGTTAACTCAATACTTCAAAGGTTTAGCAAAACTCACCCAGATGACTGCAAGGAGATTCTTACAGGCCCTGGGTTACATGGCATCCTGCATTCTACTGGTTCCATTAGCAAAACTACACATGAGAAAGCTTCAATGGTACCTAAAAAGCATTTGGTCTCAACACAGCAACAACTTGGAGACAATCATACCACTCATTCCATGCCTACAAAAGGAATTCCTGTGGTGGGCCTCGGTGAGCCAGGAAAACACAGGTATGTCATTCAAAAAACCACAGATAACACAGACCATGACTATAGACGCCTCAGACCTTGGACGGGGGGCGCACATGGAAGGCAGGTGTATACAAGGACAATGGTCTCCAAAGGAAACACATCTGCATATAAACCAAAAGGAAATGCTGGCAGTAATGCATGCTATCGAGGCTTTTCAACACCAACTCCAGCAAGGCCATTTAATGATATGGACAGACAACACCACTGTGATGTGGTACATAAACAAGCAGGGGGGCACCCACTCTTACCCCCTTTGCAGACTGACAATGCAGCTTTGGGAGAAGTCACTGAGTCTAAACATCCAGTTACAATCCCAGTTTGTTCCAGGAAAAGACAATGTGTTGGCGGACAGCCTAAGCAGGAATTTCACAGATCCACACGAGTGGAGATTACATCCGAAGGCTTTCAGACAACTCACTTTGACATGGGGCAAGCCAGAAGTGGACCTATTTGCCTCTCACCTCAATCATCTTCTACCAAAATTTTGCACAAGGACATACCATTCAAAGGCTTGGAAAATAGATGCCCTTTCATTCAACTGGAACTCCCTAGCAATCTATGCATTCCCACCTCTGCCACTGATGACCTCAGTATTACTAAAGATCAACGCAGAGAAGCCCAAGGGAATCATAATACCTCCGGATTGGCCAAGACAACACTGGTACCCACTACTACAGAGCATATGTCACACCAGGAGGTGGGCCCTCCCTCAGTGGCCTCTACTTTTGACTCAACACAATTTCGAAACACTGCATCCAAACCTTCAGACACTGCAGCTAACAGCCTGGGAGATCCCATAAATAACTTCAGCTTATCTCTCCAAGGAAGTTCAGCGGATACTAACAGAGGCTCGAAGACCATCCACCAGAAAGGTTTACTTAGCAAAGTGGAAAAGATTCAGCAATTGGAATACCAGCAAGGGACATGATGCATCATTACTGAACATCACACTCATCTTGGAATATTTGGCAGATATGTTACAGAGCAGCCTCTCATATTCTTCAATAAAGATACATGCATCTGCTATTTCAGCTAGATACAACACTGATCCTCCTGTTTTCTCTCACCCCTTACTAAGACAATTCCTCAGGGGAATCAAGAACATTAAGCCACCAAGAAAGGCCCCAGTGCCAGCCTGGGACCTCAATTTTGTCTTAGAAAAACTGACTCTACCTCCTTTTGAGCCAGCAGCTTCAGTTGACTTGCAATTTCTCTCATGGAAAACAGCTTTCCTGTTGGCCATTACCTCAGCAAGAAGGGTTTTGGAGCTACAGGCCCTAATGGCAATACCACCCTTTATTATTTTCCACAGAGACAGGGTTTCATTAAGGACCAACCCTACTTTTATGCCAAAGGTGGTATCTAGGGTTTCTCTAAATCAAGCCATTCATCTGCCTGCTTTCTTCCCCAATCCTGAGAATAAGGGGGAAAGACTTTTGCATACCTTGGACATTCATAGACAACTTCGATACTACCTGGACAGAACCAAGGCCAGTAGGAAGTCTGAACAGCTTTTGTAGCTTACGCCCTGCAGTCCAAGGAAAAGCAATTTCAAAACAGACTATTTCTAAATGGATTGGACATTGCATCAGATTCTGTTATTCCTTTCATGGGAAGACTGTTCCAGCCTATGTCAGACCACATTCCACCAGAACTACAGCCACCTCTACAGCATTTTTAAGAGGGGTGCCTACAAAGGACATTCTAGAAGCTGCTACATGGAGCTCCGTGCATACATTCTCCAAACACTACAATCTCCCTCTATATTCCAGATCCAGAGCAGGCTTTGCTTCGGCAGTCCTGCAGGGTTTGATTGCCACACCATCTCTTTCCTAGAGCATACCTCCTCCCCCAGCTAAGCTATGGTATTCTACCCACGTTAGGACTGCAGTTGCATTCTTGAAGGACATAGTACAGTTTTGTACCTACCATAAATGTAAATGTCCGATAGACATGCAACTGCAGTCGTGTTTTCCCTCCCTCCATACCCCTCTGCCTAGTTTCCACTCCTATCCCCCTTACTCTTAGCTGGGGATATCTGTTATGGTGTATTTGTTTTATTGCTCATGTATTTGTTTGGAATCCTGTTTTTGTCTTCCAATTTGATTACAGCCTTCCTTGGAGGGCACCTGGCATCTGGGGCAAGAAACACTGAAGAAAATGGCGTCGGCTGATGCTTATGTACTCCAGCCGCTCTGACGTCGGAGAGAAATGCGACATCAGCCGACGTCGGACCCAGACTTTGGAATCTGGCCGACCGAGGGCTGCCTGAGGCAGGACAACACAACATGTTATGACTGCAGTTGCATGTCTATTGGACATCTACATTTATGGTAGGTACAAAACTGTACTTTCTCACTAGTGTCGCAGGCATGCTCAGGACCTTCTCTTAGTGGGAGTTCCTACTGTGCTGTCTTATCTGTGTGTGTTGCTCACTTCTGGGCTGGCATAAAGCTCATTTGTCAGCCACTTTTGTTTGTCTTCCTTTTCATCTGCCATTTTCCTCTAGATTTTCAGTTAAACAATTTTTTAAAAGGCATCCTTCATATTGGACTCCTGAGAAAGCCCATTCCATCTTCATGTATTTTTTTTTTTTCACAGAGTTTCTCTTTGCAACAATCCTTTTATGCTCAAGGTGGTCAGTGACCTGTCTTTCAAATCAGTCTATTCACCTTCCTTTTTTCCCTTCACCGCAGTTCTGGTGAAACGGTTCTACATACTTTAGATTTGCACTGACAGCTTCGCTATTATGTGGACAAAGACTAAAGATGATGATAAATCTGAGTAACTTTTTGATTACTTTCATGTCAAGGAATTTAATTTGACTGTTTCTAAGCAAGCCATCACCTATTGGATTTCTAAGGCCATTTCTGTTTGTTACCCTTTTCAAAGGAAGCCGCTTTCTTCTTCATAGAATCCTAGATCATATGATCATATATTTAGTACTAGGCTAACTGTCCTCATGGTTAATCTTAAGGCTAGCAAATTACCCCTGCACCTTGTGTTTCTAAGGCAAGCACCTTAACCATCACATCAACCTCCCACCCCCTCATACTCATTCTACCAGGATGGTGGCCTCTTCTGTTGCTTTTGTCATCGGTTTGAATGCTAGATCCACGTTTGCTGCTCTTACTTTTCTGTACATGATTTTACTAAACGTTACAAGTCAAATTAAGTGTTTTAGGGCCAGATTTACCATGGGCATCCTTCATGTTTTTTGAAGGGCGGTCTGGTCGCTTCTTCCTCCCATCCCGTGCTTCAGCTTAAGCACTCTCCCTTTTAGTAAGGAATACTGCAACAGTGATAAGGACATACTTCAGTTGTGTAAGAATTTATTTAACGGTGGATGTCCATTTTCACTGTTGCAGTATTTCACGTCTCCTCCCCCCATCTTGATTTTCTGTTTTCTTGCCCTCTGGCTGAGGGGGGTCTTTATTTTTATTTTCCTCCCCTTTCTGGATGCACATTTTCTTTTTTAGTCTTTGGTTGCTGTGGTTCTGGTACGGTTAAGATGATGTTCTTCGTGTTTCACTGTTGCAGTCATTACATTTGGCTAATCTGCTGGCAGGTTGCCCTTAGTCAGCCTGAATTCCAAAGTCTTGGGTCCTGCGTCGGTTGCTGTCTCCTCTTCCATGACGTCAGGTCGTCAAGGGTATAAAACATGCAGCCGACGCCATTTTCTTTAATCTTTTTCTTGTCACGCTGTACCCAAAGCAGAAGCATTTGGCAAGTGCCAGTCGCCCGACTACTGAAATATTTGCTTTTGAGTTTCAGAACCGAAGTCTTCAATAAAGCTAAGTACCCTGTTAGGGAAACTTTTTTCTTCCTTTTTACCGATGTCAGAAAAAGTTAATAATTGTATTACTTGTGGGAAGCAAATACCTCATAAGGATTTCCATTTATACTGTATTCCTTGCCTAGGCCCTGATCATAACGTGCTTGACTGTCGGTTTTGTGCTAGATTTAACCAACGCACTATTAAGCGTCTATATTTTTGCATCCAAGTATTTTGGAAACAGATTTAACTACCCAGAGATGTCATCGGGTAGCAATCCGACTATCGGAGTACATAAAAAACGCAAAGAAAAGGACAGAGAAAGGCCAGTAGAGATCCAAAACTGACGAAGCTTCTAAGTCAGTTGCCGGTTCGCCGGTACTCAAGCACTTTAGCCCCTGATACCTGCTACCTTTGAGTTGCAGGCCTCTACCTACACCCATGTGGAGTCCGGCATGCCGCAAGATACTTAAGGTATTGAACCGACAGATATATCTCCCTCGGGTGGGTCCAGAGCTGCTGAGCAGGCACTGGCTTTTGAGGGTGTATTCAGACCTCAACATTTTTATATCAAACCGATGAAAGCTGCAAAACCAAAGGCAAAGACACCTTCTAAAACTAAAAAACTGATGACTGAGCCACGTGCACAGGCCTCTATGCCTAAAAAACAGATGATCAAAATGGCTGAAGGCCTTAATACCTTGATCAGGGGTACCCATCCCCCTCCAGATAAGAGGCCTAGGCAAGACACCGACTATGAATCTTCAGATCAGGTTTCTATTTCTTCTGATTCCTCTGCTGATCAGGAATTATCTTTACCTCCCTATGAGGATTCTGATGCAGAGGAGTCTATACCATCTGCATCACCTCCAGAGGATTATTCATTTGGAGAAACTTTGCATACTTAGAGGGAGCATTTTTCACTGGGAGAGTCAAGACTTCTCAATCAAAAAAGAGGCTCCGGGATTTCCTCCTTCTCCCTCAGCACAAACATTTTAGCCATTCCCCCTGTTAGACATTGTGGATGATGTTTTCTTGAGTCCAGCCTGACCCCTGACTCTCTACCTCCGGCTCCCAGTAAGCCTGACAGGTATTACAGGGTCCCTGACTCTCTCATAAACTTTTATTTAGAAACTCTGCTGCTGATCCAGAACTATTTCACAGGGTCCAAAGGAAGTTAAGGCCTCAACAGCAAAAAACCCTACCCCCTCCGACAGAGATTCAAGGGCGCTGGACAGATGGGGGAAAAAGGTTTATACATCTGCAACCTTGGCAATCAGGGCCTTAAATTGTCAATTTCATATGCTTAAGTACCAACAACATGTTATGGGATTGCTGAAACAGAAAATGATGTTGATTTCAGAATGTGCAGAAAATAAGGAATTGCAGGAATTATTTCATGCAGCTGAATAATTTGGAAAGCATACTTAGCAATGTGGTTTTGATTCTTTAGAGGTCTCCTGCAGGGCCGCAGTCACTGGATCTGTGATTAGGAGGCATGCCTGGTTTAAAGGAGCAAAATTTACCTGATCATGTTAAAGCTAAATTGCGAGATGCACCTTTACAGCATGATTCTCTGTTTGGTATTAAGGCAGAAGAGGTTTTAAAGAAAATGGAAGACAAAGCTAAGTCTATGCAAACTGTTAAAGATTTCTTACAAGTGCAGCCGCCTAGATTCAGTAGACACTGGCCTACAAAAAAATTGGTCCTTTCCTGTGTCAGAGTGTTCAAAGGGGCAAATCCAAACGCCCTAAGGGTTCCAGGTACCAGGCTCAAGACTCATACAGGTCAAAGCAATGGGGCGCATCCACCTCCAAATCTGGAGGAGAAAAAGCTCAAACCTACAGAAAGCAATCCCAGCGACTTCCCTCTGCCTACACCAAGCACTTATCTTTTGGCAGCACCCATAGGGGGAAAATTGGCACTTTTTGCTCAAAATTGGCAGTTAATAACCCAGGACAAGTGGGTACTGAACATTGTATCACAGGGATACAGATTCCATTTCCACACTCTGCCAGTGACAAATTGTTGGCCAGACTTGCCAAAAAACCAATGGGCAGAGGCACAGGAACGGGTTACGTCCATCATGGATATGGGGGCCATTCAGACAGTGCCAGAACAAGAAAAAGGTCAAGGTTTTTACTCTACTGTTCTTGGTACTCAGAAAGGACAAGGCCTGGCGGCCAATACTGGATTTATCGATTTTGAACACATACCTGGACATTCCATAATTCAAAATGCTCACTTTGCAACAGCTTCTGCCCATGCTGGGCAAGAATGCTTGGCTGGTGACTTTAGACTTAAAAGAGGCTTACCTGCATGTTCCAATAAGACAGTCATGCAGAAGATACCTCAGATTCAAGGCTGGCTTAATGCATTACCAATTCTCTGCACTCCCCTTTGGCTTACCTACTGCGCCCAGGGTCTTTACAAAGTGCCTGGCACCAGTAATTGCGTTTTGCAGACCAAGAAGTATTCAAATATATCCTTACTTGGACGACTGTCTCATTCAAGCAGAGAACAAGGACACTCTTCTACGACACCTGGCGTTTGTGAAAAGGCTTCTAGCATGCCTAGGGTATACAATAAACGAAAATAAATCACAAGTGGTACCCTCTCGAAAGATAACATTCCTGGGTGCAAGCTTGCATACAACTGCCCAGATGGCTTACCTCACGCCAGACAAAGGCAACTGACTACTTACTTCAAACTGATGGCAACAAAAACCCAGTCTTCTGCGAGACAAATTCTGCAGGCTCTGGGCTTCATGGCATCCTGCATCCTACTAATTCCATATGCAAGACTGCATATGAGGAAACTGGAATGGTACCTAAAAAGTTTATGGAGTCAACATTCACACAGTCTGGAAACCATGATTACTCTCATCCCCTGCCTGCAACACGAGTTTCTATGATGGGCAAAGGCCCGTCACCAAAACATGGGACGGCCCTTCACTCTACCCCCTGCCAGACAAACCTTAACAGCAGACTCATCAGATTATGTTTGGGGGGGGGGGGCACATGATGGGAAGATGCATTCAGGGCATATGGGCACCCAATCAAATGCATCTACATATCAACCATAAAGAGATGCTAGTTGTTCAAAATGCCCTAACAGCCTTCAAGGACTTACTTCATCCAGTTCAACTACTGATAAAGACGGACAGCACCACAGTCATGTGGTATATAAACAAGCAAGGGGCACACACTCATACCCCCTTTGGAGATTAGCCATGGCACTGTGGGGCACAGCTTTGACCTACTAAATAAACCTTCAAGCTCAATTCCTGCTAGGAAAACGGAACACTCTGGCAGACTATTTAAGCAGAAACCTTATGGATTCTCATGAGTGGAAACTAAATCCACAAGTATTCAGCATGATAACAGAGAAATGGGGGAGCCCAGACATAGATCTATTTGCCTCACCTCAAAATGATCAATTGAAAAGATTCTGCACAAGGACTTAGCACAGACAAGCATGGAAAGTGGACGTCCTATCCTTCAGTTGGAAAAACCTGTCAAATGTTCATCGTGTTTCACTGTTGCAGTCATTACTCTTGGGTTATTCTGCTGGCAGGCTACCCTCAGTTGGCCTGAATTCCAAAGTCCAGGTCCGGCGTCGGTTGCTGTCGCCTCTTCCCTGACATCAGTGCACCAGGAGTATAAAATAAGTATCCAACGCCATTTTCTTCAGTCTTTCTTGCCGCGCAGTGCCCGAAGGAAAAGCAGGTCGCAAGTGCTGGCCGGCCGACTCCTGAGATTTTCAAATTCGAATTTCAGAACCGAAGTCTTCATTAAAGCTAAGTACCCCGTTGGGTGAACTTTTTTCTTGCTCCAGACCGATGTCAGAAAAAGTTAATAATTGTATTTCTTGTGGGAAGCAAATACCTCATAAGGATTTTCACTCTTACTGTATTCCTTGCCTAGGCCCAGACCACAGCGTTGCTAGATGTCGGTTTTGTGCTAGATTTAACCAATGCACTATTAAGCGTCTGTTCGATTTTGCATTTCATTACTTTGGCCAAAGGTTTAACTATATAATGCCGTCGGAACAGCCAATGACCGGAGTTTACAAAAAACGCAAGGACCAAGGGAAAGGTTAGGCATCTGAGGTCCAAAACCGACGACGAGGCCAGTTGCTGGTTCTCAGTGAGGTGCTTTCGCAGCCCTTGACGCCCGCTACCTCAGAGCCACAGGCCGCTTTAGACTCCCACGTGGAGCTGACTGGGCCTCTGGATACTCAAGATATTGGACACACTGAAATCATTCCCTCAGATGGGTCCGGAGCCGCTGAGCAGGCATCTGCTTCTGAGGGTTCAGACCTACACAGTTGCATATTAAACCATCTTCAGCTTCAAAGACTAAAGCAGCTCTAAAGACAAAGAAACAAGTACAGCATTCTCCTACTTAGACTACCATGCCTAAAAACAGATGCTTAAAATGGCCGAAAACCTAATTACTTTGATCAGGGGTTCCTAACCCCCTCCTGATAAGAGGCCTAGGCAAGAGACAGAATATGATTCTTCTGATCAGGTTTCTATTTCCTCTGATTCTTCTTCTGAACAGGATTTTTCTATTCCTCCCTATGAGGATTCTGATGCTGAAGAATCCATTCCTTCAGCCTCTCCTCCGGAGGATTATTTTTTTGGGGAAACACTGCATACCATGAGGGAGCATCTCCACTGGGAGAGCCAAGATTTCTCAGAATCTAAGAAAAGGCTCAGCGACTTTCTGCTATTACCTCAGCACAGACCCCTTGCTATTCCACCTGTTCTAGACATTGTACATGATGTATTTTCAGAGTCCGGCCTGTCCCCTGACTCTTTACCTCCTGCACCTGCTTGATAGATACTACAGGGTCCCAGATTCTCATAAATTTCTATATAAAAACCCCGCTGCCAACCCAGAAACTGTATCTCAGGGTCCCAAAGGGGTCAAAGCTTCCAATGCAAAAAATCCCTGTCTCCTCTGATAGGGATTCTAGGGCACTGGGCACTGGACAGATGGGGGGGAAAAGTTTACACTTCTGCCACCTTGGCTGTAAGGGCTTTAAATTGTCAGTTTCATATGTTTAAATATCGGCAATACTTAATGTCATTACTTAAACAGAAAATGTTGACACATTCTGAATGTTCAGAGAACAAGGAAATGCAGGATTTATTGCATGCAACTGAACAAGTGGGAAAGCATACTTTGCATTGTGGTTATGATTCATTGGAGGCCTCTTGCAGGGCCACTGTTACAGGTTCTGTTATTAGAAGGCATGCTTTGTTAAAGGAACAGAATCTACCTGGCCATGTTAAAGCAAAATTATTAGATGCTCCATTACAGCATGATACTTTGGTGCTAAAGCTGAAGAAGTGTTGAAGAAAATGGAGGATAAAGCGAAATCCATGCAGACAGTTAAGGATTGTTTACAGGTACAGGCACCCAGATTTAGCAGGAACTGGCCTTCCAAAAATTGGTCCTTTCCAGTATCAGACAGGCCACAAAGAGGCAGATACAGACATCCCAGAGGCAGATCTCAGCCCCAAGGCTCATACAGGCCTAAACATTGAGGTGCTCCTACCTCCAAAAGCAGAGAAGACAAATCACAACCTTACAGGAAACAGTCCCAATGACTTTCCTCTGCCAGATCCAAGCACTTTTCTTTTGGCAGCCCCCTTAGGGGGAAAACTAGCACTTTTTTCACCAAATTGGCAAATGATTACCCAAGACAAATGTGTCTTGAACATAGTGTCCCAGGGCTACAGGTTTCATTTTCACACCTTACCAAGGGCAAAAGGTATGCCAGACCTGCCACACAATCAGTGGGCCATTCAACAAGTACCACAACAAGAGCAGGGGAAGGATTTTACTCTAGACTTTTCCTGGTGCCCAGAAAGGGCAAAACCTGGAGACCAGTACTGGACATGTCTATACTAAACGCGTTTCTGGAGGTCCCAAAATTCAAGATGTTGACTCTACAACAGCTACTACCCATGTTGGGCAAGAAGGCTTGGCTCGTAACTTTGGACCTAAAAGAGGCATGCCTGCATGTTCCAGTCAAGACAGTCTTGCAGAAGATACCTCAGATTCATAGCTGGCTCAGTGCACTACCAATTCTCTGCACTGCCCTTTGGCTTATCTACTGCGCCCAGGGTCTTCACAAAATGCCTGGCACCAGTAATTGCGTTTTGCAGACAGAGGAATTCAAATGTATCCCTACTTGGACGACTGCCTTATTCAAGCAGAGAATAAAGACATTCTTCTAAAGCATCTGGCGTTTGTAAAAAGATTACTAATATGCCTAGGGTACACAGTAAACGAAAATAAATCAAAACTAGTACCCTCTCGAGATAATATTCCTGGGTGCAAGCTTAAATACAACTGCCCAAATGGCTTATCTCACACCAGACAAACAAAGGCAACTGACTTCTAACTTCAAAAAGTTGGCAACAAAGACCCAGTTATCTGCAAGGAAAATCCTGCAGGCCTTGGGCTTCATGGCATCCTGCATTCTACTAATTCCATATGCCAGACTGCATATGAGGAAACTACAATGTTATCTAAAAAGTGTTTGGACTCAGCATTGCCACAGCCTGGAGACAGTAATTACCCTTATTCCCTGCCTGCAACAGGAGTTTCGATGGTGGGCACAGGCCTGTCACCACAACAAGGGTCTGCCATTCACTTTACCCACAGCCAGGCAGACACTAACAACAGATGTATCAGATTATGCCTGGGGGGCACACATGGCAGGAAAATGTATTTAGGCACATGGCCCACAAGCCAAATGCATCTTCATATCAATCAAAAAGAGATGCTAGCTGTACAAAATGCCCTGACAGCCTTCAAGGACCTACTTCATCCAGAACAACTGCTGATAAAGACGGACAATACCACAGTCATGTGGTACATAAACAAGCAAGGATGCACACATTCCTACCACCTCTGCAGACAAGCCATGACTTTGTAGAACGCAGCATTGACGTATCAAGTACACCTGCAAGCACAATTCTTGCCAGGAAAGACAAATATTTTGGCAGACGAACTAAGCAGAAACATCATGGATCCTCACGAATGGAAACTAGACCCACAAATCTTCAGCATGTTAACAGGAAAATGGGGATGCCCGGACATAGATCTATTTGCCTCCCCTCACAACTACCAGCTACAGAGATTCCGCACTCGGGCTTATCACAAACGAGCATGGAAAGTGGACGCCCTTTCATTCAGCTGGAAAGCCCTTACAGTATATGCCTTCCCTCCTCTGCCTCTTCAGAGAAGCCAAAAATGATGATGATTGCCCCAGACTGGCCACGCCAGCACTGGTACCCAATCCTAAAGAGCTTGTCTCAAGGCCCAGCCTGGACATTACCTCAAATTCCTCATTTGCTGACCCAACAAAACAATCGGATCCTACACAGCCAACTCAAAACCCTAAATCTGGCTGTATGGCGGATAATGTAACCATTCAGAACACACCTCTCTCTAAAGCAGTTATGGTTGTTATTCAGGAGGCCCATCACCAGAAAATCTTATGCAGAAAAATGGAAGAGATTCTGTGCTTGGAACCAGGTACAGGGAATTGATACGCTTGTACCAAATTTTCCTCAGAATTTACAATACCTAACTGAGATGCTGGACAAAGGCCTATCCTTCTCATCATTAAGATCCATGCCTCTGCCATTTCAGCTCATTACAATACGGACCCACCTATTTTTTTCTCATCCACTGCTAAGGCAGTATCTCAGAGGGACTAAAACATAAGACCGCCAAGGAGAGCTCCAATACCTGCATGGGACCTCAATTTTGTTTTGGAAAAACTCTAACTGCCTCCTTTTGAACCAGCCAATACAGCTGAAATAAAATACTCATCATGGAAAACAGCTCTTCTCCTAGCAATAACTTCAGCAAGAAGAGTCTCGGAGTTACAGGCACTTAATGGCTGTGGAACCTTTTAATGTTAAGTTGTCTATCTCGCCTTCATTCTTGCTGGATGGGTTCGGAGCCAATCCTCGGCTCCGACTCGGCCTTTTACTAAAGCTCGAGAGCTATTTACCGGCTCGAGGCCTCCCCTTATCCCACAATGCTAGTCGTCAGATACCCAGATCTCGTTTGCCGCTTCAGCTACGAGGTTGCGTTTTTTACCAGCTCCAGGTCGTATAATTCTTTTACTGCTGTTTTACTGTCAGTGTTGTTGTTGTTATATTTAGATATTCTTCTCTGTTAGTTTTATTAGATCGTGTATCCCCTTTAGACCCCACTTAGGATCTCCTTTTTCTGGTTCCCTCCCCACCCTTTGGGGTAGTGGTTAGGCCGGTCTCTTTTTATAGTTTATATATTTTTGATCAGTTTTAGTTAATGATAACTGTTGTAGTTATAGTGGTATTGTACTGTTAGTTCTAGTGCGTGTGTGTCTGTGTATAGTGTTTTAAGCACTAGTTAAACTTCCCTTGGTATCTCTTTTATCATGTCTAAAGATACCAAGGTTTCAGGTTTCAAGAAGTGTGACTCGTGCTGTCAGAAGATGTCTCTGACAGACTGTCTCACTACTTGTGTTTATTGCTTGGGCCCCCTACACCTGCAGGACTCTTGTTTGGTCTGTCATGCCTTCAGTCCGAGAGTCCTGCAGGAGCGTAGGAATAAGCTCATTTTGAGGGGCTTGTTAAAGCCAGAAGGATCCCTGGCCAAGCCTTCGGGGAAATCCTTAAAGCCCGCTAAACCGTCTGCTCCCTGTTCGGAGCAGACGCCGAGCGGAGCTTCTGCCTCCTTGTCGGTTCTGGCCAGAACCGACATTTGGAGACCTCGGTCAACTCCGACTTTGCTATCGGAGCCTTCTTTGAGCCAAAAGCGTTCGAGGTCCCCCTCTTTAGAGTCCGTTCGCTCGGCTCCCAGGTCCCCATTACTACAATAGATCCCATTCCTCTTGGTCCTCCAGGCTATCTGATCATGACTTAGAAGGGTGGTCAGTAGGCTCCTAAAGTTGCAGGCACTGGCCAAAATGTTGACTAGCCCCTTCTCAACAGACTGTGGCTATCCCTGTTTCTTCAACAGTTACTCCTCCGACTCTACCACCGTGTTCGGAGCCGGAGTTTGTTGGGGCTCGAATCGTCGGAATGTCTGAGCCGATACCACACCGTTCGGCTCCGATCACTTAATTAGTTCCGTCCTTGGAGGGATCCATGCGCCGAGACTCCCTCGTTGGCTCAGAGGGGGTGAGTGGCATCGGACCCTTGTCCGACCCTGTTCTCCCTCTCGGGGCCTCTGCGCAGGTGAGCTTGGCCCCGACATCGGCCTCGGAGCTGTCCCTCTCGGTGCCGGAAGGGGTTCACGTCTCTTCTGAGCTGGAACCCTTTTCTCTGCCTGATAGGGGCGCCTTTGAGGTCATGAGGAGCGTGCTGACTTCGGTGTTGGCTCCGCGATCGACCCCTTTGGCTCCTCCCCCCATGGTGCATGCGTCTGTCTCTGTCCACCCTCCTGACCCCAAGCGTGGAGAACAAGCACGCCAGGTAGCCCCATTGGGTGTATGTTCCTCTTCCGAGGCCTCCCCTGATCACTCAGAGGAGCCCCCTTGGAAGAGAAAATGTAAGAGGAAGCATGTTCACTCCCCTGAGTCAGTCAACTCTGACACCGACTTGGAGGATTCGGAAGGGTCCCCAATGTCCCCCTCTGAGGATGTCTCCTTCTCAGACATCCTTGTGATCCTTAAGCAGAGGGGGAACTGGACTGCCCTTAACCCTTCCGAGGATGAGTCGGTGTATCTGGACACGTTATGTTCTCGCCCTTCCACCTCCTGGGTGTCTCCACCTTTCGACCCGCTCATGGAAGTAGTGGCTCGGAAGGAGTGAACGGCCCTGGACACAGTGGAACCAACTCCCCACAGGCCCACAAAATTCATTACAGCCCTGTCCGACAAACAGTTTCTTACAAAGGGTGTCCCTGTTGATGCCATGGTGGTTGCAGCAGCCACTAAGGAGTTGGCTGACCCTTCAGTGCCTGTCCATCCACCTAATAAAGAATCTAGGACAATGGACGGGTACGGGAAGCGGAGGTTTTCTTCAGCGACCTTTTCCATGTGGTCGCTGAACTATTTGTGGCATTTCACCTGCCTTCAAAGAGATCTCCTTAAGGAACTCCTTCAGGATCCATCTGCTGCGGGGTCTCAGGAAAAGATTAACTCCCAGCTGGCGACCCTTAATTCTATAGTCAACTCCTCTCATTTCTTATGCAGCCGATGAGGCGAGTAGAGCCACAGGCACAGGCGTGGCTTTGAGAAGACATGCCTGGATGCGGTTATGTAACTTTGCTGACCCCTTTAAGGTGTCCTTCACCAATACCCCCTTCGATGGTTCGGCTTGGTTTGGACCACAGGTGAAGGATACCCTTACCAGGTGTGAGCAGGAAGGCAATGCTCACTCTGCCGTGGGAGTCCGTTTTTCTACTCCCTCTAGACCATACCCTAAAGGTCAGAAGAGTGGAAAAATGTGGTTTCGCAAACCCCAAGGAGACGTGCCTGACATACGTGGCGAGTTTCCCTCCAGGGGCAGAGGAGGGAACAACAGACGCCGCCCGAGGGGCTGAGGGGGGGTCCACAAAAATCAGGGTAGCAGGGAATCTTTCTCTGACAAACCCTTTCAGCACCCCTGAGGGGCTGCCCGACTGTCCACTCTCTGAGGCAGTCGGGGGAAGATTGTCACTGTACCCAGAAGCTTGGCGACTCCTCACACAAGACAAATGGGTACAGTCTATCATATCCGAGGGTTACAGAATCCCCTTTGTCCACACCCCCGTGCAAACAAACGGGTCCCTTCCAGATGTTCTACCCGGTCTAAAGCAACAAGCAGTACTAGAAATTTCAAAACTGCTAGAAAAAAGAGCCATCCAGCCAGTCCCAGCAGACCAGCAAGGATCCGGGATTTACTCCAAGTTCTTTTTGGTACCAAAGAAAACAGGGGACTGGAGACCCATTTTGGACCTCAGCAGGTTAAACAAATCTATGGAAAGAACAAAGTTCCGGATGGTCACACTTCAGTCCATTCTACCCTTTTTGGGTCCGGACATTTGGATGTGCTCCATAAACCTTCAGGATGCGTACTACCATATCAGAATGAACAGACGCTCCAGGAGGTTTCTCTGCTTCCGGCTGGGAGCTAGTTACTATCAATCCAGAGTCCTGCCCTTTGGTCTCACCACAGCCCCCAGGGTGTTCACCAAATGCATGGCAGTGGTTAAGGCTCACCTGAGACTGCGAGGATTCCAGGTGTTTCCATATCTAGATGACTGGCTCCTAACTGCTTCCACCAGGTATCTGCTAATCCGAGCCAGGGATTATACCATCCAAACTTGCTCTGAGCTAGGTATCTCTCTAAACTTCGAAAAGTCTGTGTTGTTGTCGCCTTGTCAATCTATAACCTTTATAGGTGCCATATTAAATACAAAAGAACTGTCGGCAAAACTTCCATTAGAAAGAGTATTAGACATTCGCCGACATGTTCAAACATTACTACAGTGCAAGTGAATTCAGGCCAGATTTGTACTGAAAACCTTGGGTCTCATGGCAGCAGCAATCACATTACTTCCCCTGGTTCATTTTCACATGCAGATTCTTCAATGGATGCTTTTTACCCAATGGTCCTTTGAACAGCTTCCGATGTCTCACAACATAATAATCACCCAATCATGCAAAGACCACCTTTCTTGGTGGATGGTCTCCCCTGAAGTTTTTCAGGGCAGGCAGTTTGCCCTTCCTCCTCCGGTTGCCATGGTGACCACGGATGCCTCCCTGATTGGGTGTGGGGGGGGGGGGGCATTTTCAGGGCAGGACTGTCCAGGGCACTTGGCAACCCCTAGAGTACCATCTGCACATAAACGTCTTGGAGATGAGAGTGGTACTTTCAGCGTTGCAAGCTCTTCAGGACTCTCTGTCTACCGGGACTATTGCAGTTCAGACGGACAATATGTCGGTAGTGTGGTACATCAACAAGCAGGGCGGAACCAGGTCATATCCCTTATGTCGAGAAGCACTCAGACTCTGGCAGTGGGCGATCTCCTCTCAACGGTTTCTGATAGCAACGTGCATCCCTGGAAAGTCCAACGTCATAGCGGACAGGCTAAGCAGAGCAATCCTTATGCCTCATGAGTGGTCTCTCAGTTAGTAGCGGACAAAATTTTCCGCAGATGGGGTCAACCTTGCTGCGACCTTTTTGCAACCCCACTCAACAGCAAGTGCAGTGACTTCTTCACTCTCTTCACTCTCTTCACCCTCCCAGGCCATTCCCCCCCGAGACGCTCTAGTTCACGATTGGCCCCGGAGTCTTCTCTATGCATTCCCTCCTTTTCCCTTAATTCCAAAACTGATTCAGAAAGCGACCGCTTTGGGATCCAGGATATGGTCCTCATTGCTCCTTACTGGCCTCGACCAATTTGGTTCCCATTCCTGCATTGTCACCTGCTGGAGCAGCCCTGGAATCTGGACCGAGTGCCAGACCTCTTGATCCATCAGTCGGGTGGGCTGCACCAATCCCTTCACTCTCTCAACCTCACGGCTTGGTTGCTCCACTTCCAACCTTAGCCAGGCTTCCACATATTTCTCAGCCAGTGCGTGAATTTATACTTTCTTCGCACAAACCTTCTACTAGGAAGACTTATGCTAGTAAGTGGAAATGTTTTTCTTTCTGGGCAGAGGCTAGAAAGATAGACTCCTTTACAGCCCCTGTCCATAATGTTTTAGATTTTTTGGCGGAACTTTTTCGAGCAGGTTCCTCATCTGCCACCATTAGGGTCCAATTGGCTGCTATCGCAAATTTTCACGTCGGCCTATCAGAGTCCAGTATCATGTCCCACAAACTTTGTAAGGCCTTTCTTAAGGGAACTATTTTACTTAGACCCCCGGTTAAAGACCCCCCCCCTCCGTGGGATTTGAACTTGATATTAACTTCATTGATTCTCCCTCCTTTTGAACCTGCAGCTTCTTGTTCCTTAAAGTTACTCTCCTGGAAGACTCGCTTCTTAGTAGCCATTACCTCAGAACTTCAAGCCCTTTGTATTCGTCCTCCTTATCTTATTTTTCACAAAGATAGAGTTTCACTCGGGACTAATCCTTCCTTTTTACCCAAAATACCCTCTGAGACAAATCTCAATCAGGCTATTGATCTTCCTGTCTTTTTTTCCTAATTATTCAAACAGAGGTGAACAAAAGATCTGAAGTAGGAGATTCATTTGTCAGCAACCTGTGGGTATGGATCCGATTTCGGATCCGAACCGGCATGGTTTATCCAGCTATGGATCCGAGCTCCTAGCTCCTCCCCTCACCCATAATGCCCTGCTCTCCCTACATGACCTCAGATCTAGTTTGCCGCGCTCATGGTGACAGCTTGATCTTTGAGCTCCTACAGCTAAGTGGAATTTTCTTATTGAATAAGGGTTTTTTTCGATCTTTAAGTAGTATATTTGTGTGAAAGTGTTAGGTTCCCCATCCTTTTAAACTGTTTATGGTTAATTTACTAAAATTTTTGTGTAATTCCCTCCCCTCGCTGGTAGCGTAGTTGTGTGTGCGTGGTCTTTGGGGCCTGTAGTGTGTCTGAGTAGTTAACTTTGTTAACTTGTTAGTTTAAAAAAAAAAAAAAAAAAAAAAAAAAAAAGGAAGAATGTCAGAAGCCCCAAAGGCGATATTCTCGAAATGCTCAGAGTGTGGCCATAAGCTGTCCCCTGCAGATGGCCACACTTGGTGCGTTCGATGCCTTGGGGTTGAACACCTCACTTCTGGATGTTCAATCTGTGCAGGGTTCAACCCCAGGGCATTGAAGGAGCGGAGGTCGAAGCTGGTCTTGGCGGGACTTTTGCCCCCGGACTCTGCTTCGGCCTCCACCCCGTTGGTAGTTACCGCTCCTGCGGTACCTGCCCTACCTGCTCCCGCTCCTCCTCCCGGGACTCAAACTCCCTCTACGGGTTCGGAGGACAGGGAAGCTAGGAAGAAGGACCGGAGAGAGAAGCACCACAAGCGGCGAGCCGAGACCTCCGTCTCGGCCCCGCCGGCTAAACGGGCTTCTCCTCCGGCCTCTCTAGCTACTGGTTCTCCTACTCCTCGGCTCCGGTCCCCGACCTTTTCACCGGGACCTGAGGAGGAGGAGACTCTACCTCCTAAGAGGCTATTGAGGTGGTACTCTAGACCTACCTCGGTAGCCTCTTCGAGGTCCACTTAGTCTTTCAGACGCCGATCTGGACCGGATGATGCGAAGGTTCATCCAGGCCCAGATGCAGATGGGAGTGCTCCTCTCTCCCCCCTCCCTGGGGGGGAGCTCGACCCCCTTTTTCAAGCCCATTGCTCCTTCTCCGACCTGCTACCCGGGTTCGGAGCGCTCTGAGCCGGGCAGCTTTGGAGCCGGGGGTGGGTCGGCTCCGATAGTACTGACTACTTCGGATCCGACCTCTCGGAGCCTTGGCCCGAGTTTCGGATCCGAGGGACTCTGTGTGCCTTCGGCGCCGTCCGTGTCGGAGCGCACTGGGCCCTCGGATCCGAGGGGGAGCCGACTGTCGGATCCTTTGGTCGAGGCCGACTCCCCTTCGGCTTTTGATGTAGTGGAGAGGGCTCTGTTGAGGGCATCCGGACCCCCGGCACTTGCTTCTGCTCCGTCCCGCACTCCATCTGCTCTGGGTCAGGCTTCCATCACCCGGCCACTGGGACAGCCCGTTTCGATGCCCCAAGCAGTTCCTGTGGAACTAGACACAGCTTGCAAGGGTTCCTCGGACAGCCCCCCCGTGGAGGCACCTCACAAGCACACGTGTCAAAGGAGGCACATAGACTCCCCCGAGTCTTTAACTGAAGACACTGACTTGGAGGAAGGGAAAGGCTCCCCAAGATCACCCCCCCGAGGATGTCTCCTTTGGAGACATCATGGAAATGCTTCGTATAAGAGTTGGGAGGTCTGCCCCAAAGTCTTGGGACGAGTCCGTGTTTTTGGAGGCATTCGAAGCGGGCCCGTCTACCTCTTTGGTGTCCCCACCTGCCGACCCCCTGGTGGACCTCATTACCACCAGGGCGTGGAAGGAACCAGACACCGTGGAGCCAATTCCCAAAAGGCCAGACAGGATCCTCAGCCCCCCTGCTGACCGTGCCCACTGGAGTAAGGGTCCTCCGGTAGATGCCATGTTGACGGCAGCAGCCACCAAGAGGGAACTCATCCAGGAGAGTCCCTCAATCCATCCTCCGAGCAAGGAGTCTCGGATGATGGACCGCTTGGGGAAGCGAATGTTTAGTTCAGCGACCTTCTCAGTGAGGGCGCTCAACTGTCTGGCACATGTTATTAGGATGCAGCGCGATCTTATTAAAGAATACGCTGCATCCCCCCCAGAGTCCATGTCGGAGGAGGACAAAGTTTTGCACTCCACCCGTATGGCCACTCTTCGGTCCGTTACAAAAACCTCTATGCGGTTGCTTTCCCATGCTACTGAGGGAGCCGCTAGAGCTGCAGGAGTAGGCCTAGTCACGAGACGTCAGGCCTGGCTCAGCCATTGCGATTTCACGGAGCCCTTCAAGGCGTCCTTCGCGAACACCCCCTTTGATGGTTCTGCCCTCTTTGGCAAAACGGTTCGCGACACCTTGGTCCAGAGCGAGAAGGACGGGAAGACGCTGTCTGCCATCAGAGTCCGCTTCTCTGTGCCCCAGAGGTCCTACTCTAGGAACCAAAAGGGCCAGAAGAAGATGTGGTTCCGGAAGTCGCAGCAATCCCAACCCGCTCCGGACAACCAGTCCTTCCGTGGCAGAGGAGGACAGGGCGGACGCCGCCCCAGGGGCAGAGGGGCTCCCAGGAATTTCGGGTCCAGAGAACCTTTCTCTGAATGGCTCACGCAGCAACCCTGAGGGGTTGCCCGACTTCTCCACTCTGGAGGCAGTCGGGGGACGTTTTTCGGAGCACCTAGCGGCATGGGAGTCCATAACAACAGACCGCTGGGTCCTCCGTATCATATCCAGAGGATACAAAATTCCCTTTCTTCGTGTCCCGAAACCAAAATCCCTTCCACCCGATCAGAGGGAGGCTGCTTCAGCAGAAATTGGCTATCTGCTGAGAAAAAGGGCCATCCAGCCCGTCCCCCCAGACCAGATCGGATCAGGGTTCTACTCCAGGTTCTTTTTAGTGCCAAAAAAGACGGGGGACCCAAGACCCATTTTAGATCTGTCCCTATTAAACCTGGCAGTTCCCAAGGAGAAGTTCCAGATGGTCACTTTACAATCTATCCTCCCCCTTCTGGGAGAGAATCACTGGTTGTGCTCCATAGACCTCAAGGATGCGTACTACCACATACTAATGGACAGACGGTCCAGGAGGTTTCTTAGCTTCCGGCTGGGAGCCAGTCACTACCAGTTCAGGGTCCTTCCCTTTGGTCTCACCACAGCCCTCAGGGTGTTCACCAAAGTACTATCAGTGGTTGCAGCCCACCTGAGGCTTCAGGGGGTGCAGGTCTTTCCGTACCTGGACGACTGACTTCTCACCGCCCCACCAAGGCATCTACTATCTTTAGCAAGGGACTCCTTTCTTCAACTAGCTCCCTGGCTAGGTATCACAATAAACGTAGCAAAGTCCAACCTGGCCCCTACTCAGCTGATAGATTTCATAGGTGCCAGGTTAGACACAAGGAAGTTAAGAGCCTTCCTCACAACCGACAGAATTCGGAATCTTTGTCTCCAGGTGCGGGCCATCCTCCACTCCAGCTCAGTTCCAGCGGAATTGGTCCTGAGGGCACTAGGGTCCATGGCGGCAGCGATTTCTCTTCTCCCACTTGCCCGCTTGAACATGCGGGTACTTCAGTGGACACTTCAAGTACAATGGTCTTACCTTTCTCTTCCCCTGCATCATCCCGTTGCAATCAGCAAGGCTTGCAAGCGATCTCTTGTGGTGGCTCCATTCAGAGGATCTCCTAGGAGGCCGCCCCTTTTGTGGATCTCCCCCCCTTGCCACAGTGACCACGGACGCATCTCGCCTCGTGTGTGTGTGGGGGGGCACTTTGCGGGACGGACGGTCCACGGCACGTGGAACGATTCAGAGACCTCCCTGCATATCAGTGTTCTGGAGATGAGGGCCGTGCTCTTGGTGTTGCAAGCACTGCAGGCCTTTCTTCCCCTGGGAACAATTGCGATTCAATCAGACAACATGTCTGTGGTCTGGTACATCAACAAACAGGGGGGAACCAGGTCTTACCCTTTATGTCGGGAAGCCATGAGAGTGTGGGAATGGGAGATATCCACCAACCGCTTTCTCATCGCAACGCATATTCCGGGTCGGTCCAACATCCTTGCGGACAAACTCAGTCGCACCATACTCTCCCCGTACGAGTGGTCTCTCAATGCTCAAGTAGCGAAATGTATCTTCGCATGGTGGGGAACTCCTTGTTGCGATCTCTTTGCTTCTCCCTTAAACACCAAGTGCGACAGTTTTTTCGCTCTAATCCCTCCTCCAGGGGATTCCCCGAGGGACGCTCTGGTGCATGCTTGACCTCCCGGTCTTCTGTACGCATACCCCCCTCATCCTCTGATGCTCCAGGTTCTTCAGAAAGCCTCTCGGTTGGGGTGCAGAATGATCCTCATAGCCCCATTCTGGCCTTGGCAGATCTGGTTCCCTTACCTAAGGTCTCACTCATTAAATCAACCTTGGATTCTAGATCCCATCCCGGATCTGATATCACACCCATCGAACCTACCATCTCCAAACCTGGACAACCTGAAGCTAACTGCTTGGCTGCTCCAGTTCCACGCCTAATTAGGACTCCGGTATTTCATCTCCCGTTAAGGCTATCCTGGTAGCGGCGCACAAACCCTCTACCAGAAAAACTTACCGCAGTAAATGGAAGCGATTCTCCATCTGGGCGGAGC